>NW_025958808.1:0-37119 GCF_023159225.1 Perognathus longimembris pacificus | reverse complement strand
CTCCTGTGTGCTCGCGCACTCTCGCCTTTTCCACTTATTTTTATTTTTGATTTATTTTTGATTTATTTTGTCAATTTTTAAAAAAAATACGCATCGTGCTGTGCTGTTTGTGTTTGCTTGAGTGCATTCGCGCGCTCTCGCTTTCTCCACTTTACAATTTTTTTGTTATTATTTATCTATTCCTGAGAGTTTATCTTATTTTTTGTTTATTTAAATGAAGTCGACCAGTTGCCTGCCCTTCCTTCCCTTATCCGTCACCGAGACAAACTGAACAAAGTTGTGAGTTCAACCTTGTAAAGATAAGGATTCAGGTCTGTCTGCTGTTTACCTTTGCTCCTGCGCGCACTGCCCTTCTCTCCACATTTATGTGTTTGTTTGTTTGTCTATCTAATCTTTTGGGTTTTTATTTCTAATGAGGTCGACCAGTTGTCTATTTATTATTTTTTTTAATACGCATCAAGCTGCGCTGCTTGTCTTTGCTCCTGTGTGCTCGCGCACTCTCGCCTTTTCCACTTATTTTTATTTTTGATTTATTTTTGATTTATTTTGTCAATTTAAAAAAAAATACGCATCGTGCTGTGCTGTTTGTGTTTGCTTGAGTGCATTCGCGCGCTCTCGCTTTCTCCACTTTACAAATTTTGTTATTATTTATCTATTCCTGAGAGTTTATCTTATATTTTATTTGTTTATTTAAATGAAGTCGACCAGTTGCCTGCACTTCCTTCCATTATCCGTCACCTAGACAAACTGAACAAAGTTCTGAGGTCGACCTTGTAAAGATAATGATTCAGGTCTGTCTGCTGTTTACCTTTACTCCTGCGCGCACTGCCCTTCTCTCCACATTTATGTCTTTGTTTGTCTATCTAATCTTTTGGGTTTTTATTTCTAATGAGGTCGACCAGTTGTCTATTTATTATTTTTTTTACTACGCATCAAGCTGCGCTGCTTGTCTTTGCTCCTGTGTGCTCGCGCACTCTCGCCTTTTCCACTTATTTTTATTTTTGATTTATTTTTGATTTATTTTGTCAATTTAAAAAAAAAATACGCATCTTGCTGTGCTGTTTGTGTTTGCTTGAGTGCATTCGCGCGCTCTCGCTTTCTCCACTTTACATTTTTTTTGTTATTATTTATCTATTCCTGAGAGTTTATCTTATTTTTTTTTGTTTATTTAAATGAAGTCGACCAGTTGCCTGCCCTTCCTTCCATTATCCGTCACCGAGACAAACTGAACAAAGTTCTGAGGTCGACCTTGTAAAGATAAGGATTCAAGTCTGTCTGCTGTTTACCTTTGCTCCTGCGCGCACTGCCCTTCTCTCCACATTTATGTGTTTGTTTATTTGTCTATCTAATCTTTTGGGTTTTTATTTCTAATGAGGTCGACCAGTTGTCTATTTATTATTTTTTTTACTACGCATCAAGCTGCGCTGCTTGTCTTTGCTCCTGTGTGCTCGCGCACTCTCGCCTTTTCCACTTATTTTTATTTTTGATTTATTTTTGATTTATTTTATCAATTTTTAAAAAAAATACGCATCGTGCTGTGCTGTTTGTGTTTGCTTGAGTGCATTCGCGCGCTCTCGCTTTCTCCACGTTACAATTTTTTTGTTATTATTTATCTATTCCTGAGAGTTTATCTTATTTTTTATTTGTTTATTTAAATGAAGTCGACCAGTTGCCTGCCCTTCCTTCCATTATCCGTCACCGAGACAAACTGAACAAAGTTCTGAGGTCGACCTTGTAAAGATAAGGATTCAGGTCTGTCTGCTGTTTACCTTTGCTCCTGCGCGCACTGCCCTTCTCTCCACATTTATGTGTTTGTTTGTTTGTCTATCTAATATTTTGGGTTTTTATTTCTAATGAGGTCGACCAGTTGTCTATTTATTATTTTTTTTTACTACGCATCAAGCTGCGCTGCTTGTCTTTGCTCCTGTGTGCTCGCGCACTCTCGCCTTTTCCACTTATTTTTATTTTTGATTTATTTTTGATTTATTTTTGTCAATTTTAAAAAAAAAATACGCATCGTGCTGTGCTGTTTGTGTTTGCTGGAGTGCATTCGCGCGCTCTCGCTTTCTCCACTTTACAATTTTTTTGTTATTATTTATCTATTCCTGAGAGTTTATCTTATTTTTTGTTTATTTAAATGAAGTCGACCAGTTGCCGGTCCTTCCTCCCATTATCCGTCACCGAGACAAACTGAACAAAGTACTGAGGTCGACCTTGTAAAGATAAGGATTCAGGTCTGTCTGCTGTTTACCTTTGCTCCTGCGCGCACTGCCCTTCTCTCCACATTTATGTGTTTGTTTGTTTGTCTATCTAATCTTTTGGTTTTTTATTTCTAATGAGGTCGACCAGTTGTCTATTTATTATTTTTTTTACTACGCATCAAGCTGCGCTGCTTGTCTTTGCTCCTGTGTGCTCGCGCACTCTCGCCTTTTCCACTTATTTTTATTTTTAATTTATTTTTGATTTATTTTGTCAATTTAAAAAAAATACGCATCGTGCTGTGCTGTTTGTGTTTGCTTGAGTGCATTCGCGCGCTCTCGCTTTCTCCACTTTACAATTATTTTGTTATTATTTATCTATTCCTGAGAGTTTATCTTATTTTTTATTTGTTTATTTAAATGAAGTCGACCAGTTGCCTGCCCTTCCTTCCATTATCCGTCACCGAGACAAACTGAACAAAGTTCTGAGGTCGACCTTGTAAAGATAAGGATTCAGGTCTGTCTGCTGTTTACCTTTGCTCCTGCGCGCACTGCCCTTCTCTCCACATTTATGTGTTTGTTTGTTTGTCTATCTAATCTTTTGGGTTTTTATTTCTAATGAGGTCGACCAGTTGTCTATTTATTATTTTTTTTACTACGCATCAAGCTGCGCTGCTTGTCTTTGCTCCTGTGGGCTCGTGCACTCTCGCCTTTTCCACTTATTTTTATTTTTGATTTATTTTTGATTTATTTTTGTCAATTTAAAAAAAAATACGCATCGTGCTGTGCTGTTTGTGTTTGCTGGAGTGCATTCGCGCGCTCTCGCTTTCTCCACTTTACAATTTTTTTGTTATTATTTATCTATTCCTGAGAGTTTATCTTATTTTTTGTTTATTTAAATGAAGTCGACCAGTTGCCTGCCCTTCCTCCCATTATCCGTCACCGAGACAAACTGAACAAAGTACTGAGGTCGACCTTGTAAAGATAAGGATTCAGGTCTGTCTGCTGTTTACCTTTGCTCCTGCGCGCACTGCCCTTCTCTGCACATTTATGTGTTTGTTTGTTTGTCTATCTAATCTTTTGGTTTTTTATTTCTAATGAGGTCGACCAGTTGTCTATTTATTATTTTTTTTACTACGCATCAAGCTGCGCTGCTTGTCTTTGCTCCTGTGTGCTCGCGCACTCTCGCCTTTTCCACTTATTTTTATTTTTGATTTATTTTTGATTTATTTTGTCAATTTAAAAAAAATACGCATCGTGCTGTGCTGTTTGTGTTTGCTTGAGTGTATTCGCGCGCTCTCGCTTTCTCCACTTTACAATTTTTTTGTTAGTATTTATCTATTCCTGAGAGTTTATCTTATTTTTTATTTGTTTATTTAAATGAAGTCGACCAGTTGCCTGCCCTTCCTTCCATTATCCGTCACCGAGACAAACTGAACAAAGTTCAGAGGTCGACCTTGTAAAGATAAGGATTCAGGTCTGTCTGCTGTTTACCTTTGCTCCTGCGCGCACTGCCCTTCTCTCCACATTTATGTGTTTGTTTGTTTGTCTATCTAATCTTTTGGGTTTTTATTTCTAATGAGGTCGACCAGTTGTCTATTTATTATTTTTTTACTACGCATCAAGCTGCGCTGCTTGTCTTTGCTCCTGTGTGCTCGCGCACTCTCGCCTTTTCCACTTATTTTTATTTTTGATTTATTTTTGATTTATTTTGTCAATTTTTAAAAAAAATACGCATCGTGCTGTGCTGTTTGTGTTTGCTTGAGTGCATTCGCGCGCTCTCGCTTTCTCCACTTTACAATTTTTTTGTTATTATTTATCTATTCCTGAGAGTTTATCTTATTTTTTGTTTATTTAAATGAAGTCGACCAGTTGCCTGCCCTTCCTCCCATTATCCGTCACCGAGACAAACTGAACAAAGTTCTGAGGTCGACCTTGTAAAGATAAGGATTCAGGTCTGTCTGCTGTTTACCTTTGCTCCTGCACGCACTGCCCTTCTCTCCACATTTATGTGTTTGTTTGTTTGTCTATCTAATCTTTTGGGTTTTTATTTCTAATGAGGTCGACCAGTTGTCTATTTATTATTTTTTTTACTACGCATCAAGCTGCGCTGCTTGACTTTGCTCCTGTGTGCTCGCGCACTCTCGCCTTTTCCACATATTTTTATTTTTGATTTATTTTTGATTTATTTTGTCAATTTAAAAAAAATACGCATCGTGCTGTGCTGTTTGTGTTTGCTTGAGTGTATTCGCGCGCTCTCGCTTTCTCCACTTTACAATATTTTTGTTTGTATTTATCTATTCCTGAGAGTTTATCTTATTTTTTATTTGTTTATTTAAATGAAGTCGACCAGTTGCCTGCCCTTCCTTCCATTATCCCTCACCGAGACAAACTGAACAAAGTTCTGAGGTCGACCTTGTAAAGATAAGGATTCAGGTCTGTCTGCTGTTTACCTTTGCTCCTGCGCGAAATGCCATTCTCTCCACATTTATGTGTTTGTTTGTTTGTCTATCTAATCTTTTGGGTTTTTATTTCTAATGAGGTCGACCAGTTGTCTATTTATTATTTTTTTACTACGCATCAAGCTGCGCTGCTTGTCTTTGCTCCTGTGTGCTCGCGCACTCTCGCCTTTTCCACTTATTTTTATTTTTGATTTATTTTTGATTTATTTTGTCAATTTTAAAAAAAAATACGCATCGTGCTGTGCTGTTTGTGTTTGCTTGAGTGCATTCGCGCGCTCTCGCTTTCTCCACTTTACAATTATTTTGTTATTATTTATCTATTCCTGAGAGTTTATCTTATTTTTTATTTGTTTATTTAAATGAAGTCGACCAGTTGCCTGCCCTTCCTTCCATTATCCGTCACCGAGACAAAATGAACAAACTTCTGAGGTCGACCTTGTAAAGATAAGGATTTGGTCTGTCTGCTGTTTACCTTTGCTCCTGCACGCACTGCCCTTCTCTCCACATTCATGTGTTTGTTTGTTTGTCTATCTAATCTTTTGGGTTTTTATTTCTAATGAGGTCGACCAGTTGTCTATTTATTATTTTTTTTACTACGCATCAAGCTGCGCTGCTTGTCTTTGCTCCTGTGTGCTCGCGCACTCTCGACTTTTCCACTTATTTTCATTTTTGATTTATTTTTGATTTATTTTGTCAATTTAAAAAAAAATACGCATCGTGCTGTGCTCTTTGTGTTTGCTTGAGTGCATTCGCGCGCTCTCGCTTTGTCCACTTTACAATTTTTTTGTTATTATTTATCTATTCCTGAGAGTTTATCTCTTTTTTTATTTGTTTATTTAAATGAAGTCGACCAGTTGCCTGCCCTTCCTTCCATTATCCGTCACCGAGACAAACTGAACAAAGTTCTGAGGTCGACCTTGTAAAGATAAGGATTCAGGTCTGTCTGCTTTTTACCTTTGCTCCTGCGCGCACTGCCCTTCTCTCCACATTTATGTGTTTGTTTGTTTGTCTATCAAATCTATTGGGTTTTTATTTCTAATGAGGTCCACCAGTTGTCTATTTATTATTTTTTTACTACGCATCAAGCTGCGCTGCTTGTCTTTGCTCCTGTGTGCTCGCGCACTCTCGCCTTTTCCACTTATTTTTATTTTTGATTTATTTTTTATTTATTTTATCAATTTTTAAAAAAAATACGCATCGTGCTGTGCTGTTTGTGTTTGCTTGAGTGCATTACCGCGCTCTCGCTTTCTCCACTTTACAATTTTTTTGTTATTATTTATCTATTCCTGAGAGTTTATCTTAGTTTTTATTTGTTTATTTAAATGAGGTCGACCAGTTGCCTGCCCTTCCTTCCATTATCCGTCACCGAGACAAACTGAACAAAGTTCTGAGGTCGACCTTGTAAAGATAAGGATTCAGGTCTGTCTGCTGTTTACCTTTGCTCCTGCGCGCACTGCCCTTCTCTCCACATTTATGTGTTTGTTTGTCTATCTAATCTTTTGGGTTTTTATTTCTAATGAGGTCGACCAGTTGTCTATTTATTATTTTTTTACTACGCATCAAGCTGCGCTGCTTGTCTTTGCTCCTGTGTGCTCGCGCACTCTCGCCTTTTCCACTTATTTTTATTTTTGATTTATTTTTGATTTATTTTGTCAATTTTAAAAAAAAATACGCATCGTGCTGTGCTGTTTGTGTTTGCTTGAGTGCATTCGCGCGCTCTCGCTTTCTCCACTTTACAATTATTTTGTTATTATTTATCTATTCCTGAGAGTTTATCTTATTTTTTATTTGTTTATTTAAATGAAGTCGACCAGTTGCCTGCCCTTCCTTCCATTATCCGTCACCGAGACAAACTGAACAAAGTTCTGAGGTCGACCTTGTAAAGATAAGGATTCAGGTCTGTCTGCTGTTTACCTTTGCTCCTGCGCGCACTGCCCTTCTCTCCACATTTATGTGTTTATTTGTTTGTCTATCTAATCTTTTGGGTTTTTATTTCTAATGAGGTCGACCAGTTGTCTATTTATTATTTTTTTTACTACGCATCAAGCTGCGCTGCTTGTCTTTGCTCCTGTGTGCTCGCGCACTCTCGCCTTTTCCACTTATTTTTATTTTTGATTTATTTTTGATTTATTTTTGTCAATTTAAAAAAAAATACGCATCGTGCTGTGCTGTTTGTGTTTGCTTGAGTGCATTCGCGCGCTCTCGCTTTCTCCACTTTACAATTTTTTTGTTATTATTTATCTATTCCTGAGAGTTTATCTTATTTTTTGTTTATTTAAATGAAGTCGACCAGTTGCCTGCCCTTCCTCCCATTATCCGTCACCGAGACAAACTGAACAAAGTACTGAGGTCGACCTTGTAAAGATAAGGATTCAGGTCTGTCTGCTGTTTACCTTTGCTCCTGCGCGCACTGCCCTTCTCTGCACATTTATGTGTTTGTTTGTTTGTCTATCTAATCTTTTGGTTTTTTATTTCTAATGAGGTCGACCAGTTGTCTATTTATTATTTTTTTTACTACGCATCAAGCTGCGCTGCTTGTCTTTGCTCCTGTGTGCTCGCGCACTCTCGCCTTTTCCACTTATTTTTATTTTTGATTTATTTTTGATTTATTTTGTCAATTTAAAAAAAATACGCATCGTGCTGTGCTGTTTGTGTTTGCTTGAGTGTATTCGCGCGCTCTCGCTTTCTCCACTTTACAATTTTTTTGTTAGTATTTATCTATTCCTGAGAGTTTATCTTATTTTTTATTTGTTTATTTAAATGAAGTCGACCAGTTGCCTGCCCTTCCTTCCATTATCCGTCACCGAGACAAACTGAACAAAGTTCTGAGGTCGACCTTGTAAAGATAAGGATTCAGGTCTGTCTGCTGTTTACCTTTGCTCCTGCGCGCACTGCCCTTCTCTCCACATTTATGTGTTTGTTTGTTTGTCTATCTAATCTTTTGGGTTTTTATTTCTAATGAGGTCGACCAGTTGTCTATTTATTATTTTTTTACTACGCATCAAGCTGCGCTGCTTGTCTTTGCTCCTGTGTGCTCGCGCACTCTCGCCTTTTCCACTTATTTTTATTTTTGATTTATTTTTGATTTATTTTGTCAATTTTTAAAAAAAATACGCATCGTGCTGTGCTGTTTGTGTTTGCTTGAGTGCATTCGCGCGCTCTCGCTTTCTCCACTTTACAATTTTTTTGTTATTATTTATCTATTCCTGAGAGTTTATCTTATTTTTTGTTTATTTAAATGAAGTCGACCAGTTGCCTGCCCTTCCTCCCATTATCCGTCACCGAGACAAACTGAACAAAGTTCTGAGGTCGACCTTGTAAAGATAAGGATTCAGGTCTGTCTGCTGTTTACCTTTGCTCCTGCACGCACTGCCCTTCTCTCCACATTTATGTGTTTGTTTGTTTGTCTATCTAATCTTTTGGGTTTTTATTTCTAATGAGGTCGACCAGTTGTCTATTTATTATTTTTTTTACTACGCATCAAGCTGCGCTGCTTGACTTTGCTCCTGTGTGCTCGCGCACTCTCGCCTTTTCCACATATTTTTATTTTTGATTTATTTTTGATTTATTTTGTCAATTTAAAAAAAATACGCATCGTGCTGTGCTGTTTGTGTTTGCTTGAGTGTATTCGCGCGCTCTCGCTTTCTCCACTTTACAATATTTTTGTTTGTATTTATCTATTCCTGAGAGTTTATCTTATTTTTTATTTGTTTATTTAAATGAAGTCGACCAGTTGCCTGCCCTTCCTTCCATTATCCCTCACCGAGACAAACTGAACAAAGTTCTGAGGTCGACCTTGTAAAGATAAGGATTCAGGTCTGTCTGCTGTTTACCTTTGCTCCTGCGCGAAATGCCATTCTCTCCACATTTATGTGTTTGTTTGTTTGTCTATCTAATCTTTTGGGTTTTTATTTCTAATGAGGTCGACCAGTTGTCTATTTATTATTTTTTTACTACGCATCAAGCTGCGCTGCTTGTCTTTGCTCCTGTGTGCTCGCGCACTCTCGCCTTTTCCACTTATTTTTATTTTTGATTTATTTTTGATTTATTTTGTCAATTTTAAAAAAAAATACGCATCGTGCTGTGCTGTTTGTGTTTGCTTGAGTGCATTCGCGCGCTCTCGCTTTCTCCACTTTACAATTATTTTGTTATTATTTATCTATTCCTGAGAGTTTATCTTATTTTTTATTTGTTTATTTAAATGAAGTCGACCAGTTGCCTGCCCTTCCTTCCATTATCCGTCACCGAGACAAAATGAACAAACTTCTGAGGTCGACCTTGTAAAGATAAGGATTTGGTCTGTCTGCTGTTTACCTTTGCTCCTGCACGCACTGCCCTTCTCTCCACATTCATGTGTTTGTTTGTTTGTCTATCTAATCTTTTGGGTTTTTATTTCTAATGAGGTCGACCAGTTGTCTATTTATTATTTTTTTTACTACGCATCAAGCTGCGCTGCTTGTCTTTGCTCCTGTGTGCTCGCGCACTCTCGACTTTTCCACTTATTTTCATTTTTGATTTATTTTTGATTTATTTTGTCAATTTAAAAAAAAATACGCATCGTGCTGTGCTGTTTGTGTTTGCTTGAGTGCATTCGCGCGCTCTCGCTTTGTCCACTTTACAATTTTTTTGTTATTATTTATCTATTCCTGAGAGTTTATCTCTTTTTTTATTTGTTTATTTAAATGAAGTCGACCAGTTGCCTGCCCTTCCTTCCATTATCCGTCACCGAGACAAACTGAACAAAGTTCTGAGGTCGACCTTGTAAAGATAAGGATTCAGGTCTGTCTGCTTTTTACCTTTGCTCCTGCGCGCACTGCCCTTCTCTCCACATTTATGTGTTTGTTTGTTTGTCTATCAAATCTATTGGGTTTTTATTTCTAATGAGGTCCACCAGTTGTCTATTTATTATTTTTTTACTACGCATCAAGCTGCGCTGCTTGTCTTTGCTCCTGTGTGCTCGCGCACTCTCGCCTTTTCCACTTATTTTTATTTTTGATTTATTTTTTATTTATTTTATCAATTTTTAAAAAAAATACGCATCGTGCTGTGCTGTTTGTGTTTGCTTGAGTGCATTCGCGCGCTCTCGCTTTCTCCACTTTACAATTTTTTTGTTATTATTTATCTATTCCTGAGAGTTTATCTTAGTTTTTATTTGTTTATTTAAATGAAGTCGACCAGTTGCCTGCCCTTCCTTCCATTATCCGTCACCGAGACAAACTGAACAAAGTTCTGAGGTCGACCTTGTAAAGATAAGGATTCAGGTCTGTCTGCTGTTTACCTTTGCTCCTGCGCGCACTGCCCTTCTCTCCACATTTATGTGTTTGTTTGTCTATCTAATCTTTTGGGTTTTTATTTCTAATGAGGTCGACCAGTTGTCTATTTATTATTTTTTTACTACGCATCAAGCTGCGCTGCTTGTCTTTGCTCCTGTGTGCTCGCGCACTCTCGCCTTTTCCACTTATTTTTATTTTTGATTTATTTTTGATTTATTTTGTCAATTTTAAAAAAAAATACGCATCGTGCTGTGCTGTTTGTGTTTGCTTGAGTGCATTCGCGCGCTCTCGCTTTCTCCACTTTACAATTATTTTGTTATTATTTATCTATTCCTGAGAGTTTATCTTATTTTTTATTTGTTTATTTAAATGAAGTCGACCAGTTGCCTGCCCTTCCTTCCATTATCCGTCACCGAGACAAACTGAACAAAGTTCTGAGGTCGACCTTGTAAAGATAAGGATTCAGGTCTGTCTGCTGTTTACCTTTGCTCCTGCGCGCACTGCCCTTCTCTCCACATTTATGTGTTTATTTGTTTGTCTATCTAATCTTTTGGGTTTTTATTTCTAATGAGGTCGACCAGTTGTCTATTTATTATTTTTTTTACTACGCATCAAGCTGCGCTGCTTGTCTTTGCTCCTGTGTGCTCGCGCACTCTCGCCTTTTCCACTTATTTTTATTTTTGATTTATTTTTGATTTATTTTTGTCAATTTAAAAAAATACGCATCGTGCTGTGCTGTTTGTGTTTGCTTGAGTGCATTCGCGCGCTCTCGCTTTCTCCACTTTACAATTTTTTTGTTATTATTTATCTATTTTTGAGAGTTTATCTTATTTTTTATTTGTTTATTTAAATGAAGTCGACCAGTTGCCTGCCCTTCCTCCCATTATCCGTCACCGAGACAAAATGAACAAAGTTCTGAGGTCGACCTTGTAAAGATAAGGATTTGGTCTGTCTGCTGTTTACCTTTGCTCCTGCACGCACTGCCCTTCTCTCCACATTCATGTGTTTGTTTGTTTGTCTATCTAATCTTTTGGGTTTTTATTTCTAATGAGGTCGACCAGTTGTCTATTTATTATTTTTTTTACTACGCATCAAGCTGCGCTGCTTGTCTTTGCTCCTGTGTGCTCGCGCACTCTCGCCTTTTCCACTTATTTTTATTTTTAATTTATTTTTGATTTATTTTGTCAATTTAAAAAAAATACGCATCGTGCTGTGCTGTTTGTGTTTGCTTGAGTGCATTCGCGCGCTCTCGCTTTCTCCACTTTACAATATTTTTGTTTGTATTTATCTATTCCTGAGAGTTTATCTTATTTTTTATTTGTTTATTTAAATGAAGTCGACCAGTTGCCTGCCCTTCCTTCCATTATCCCTCACCGAGACAAACTGAACAAAGTTCTGAGGTCGACCTTGTAAAGATAAGGATTCAGGTCTGTCTGCTGTTTACCTTTGCTCCTGCGCGAAATGCCATTCTCTCCACATTTATGTGTTTGTTTGTTTGTCTATCTAATCTTTTGGGTTTTTATTTCTAATGAGGTCGACCAGTTGTCTATTTATTATTTTTTTACTACGCATCAAGCTGCGCTGCTTGTCTTTGCTCCTGTGTGCTCGCGCACTCTCGCCTTTTCCACTTATTTTTATTTTTGATTTATTTTTGATTTATTTTGTCAATTTTAAAAAAAAATACGCATCGTGCTGTGCTGTTTGTGTTTGCTTGAGTGCATTCGCGCGCTCTCGCTTTCTCCACTTTACAATTATTTTGTTATTATTTATCTATTCCTGAGAGTTTATCTTATTTTTTATTTGTTTATTTAAATGAAGTCGACCAGTTGCCTGCCCTTCCTTCCATTATCCGTCACCGAGACAAAATGAACAAACTTCTGAGGTCGACCTTGTAAAGATAAGGATTTGGTCTGTCTGCTGTTTACCTTTGCTCCTGCACGCACTGCCCTTCTCTCCACATTCATGTGTTTGTTTGTTTGTCTATCTAATCTTTTGGGTTTTTATTTCTAATGAGGTCGACCAGTTGTCTATTTATTATTTTTTTTACTACGCATCAAGCTGCGCTGCTTGTCTTTGCTCCTGTGTGCTCGCGCACTCTCGACTTTTCCACTTATTTTCATTTTTGATTTATTTTTGATTTATTTTGTCAATTTAAAAAAAAATACGCATCGTGCTGTGCTGTTTGTGTTTGCTTGAGTGCATTCGCGCGCTCTCGCTTTGTCCACTTTACAATTTTTTTGTTATTATTTATCTATTCCTGAGAGTTTATCTCTTTTTTTATTTGTTTATTTAAATGAAGTCGACCAGTTGCCTGCCCTTCCTTCCATTATCCGTCACCGAGACAAACTGAACAAAGTTCTGAGGTCGACCTTGTAAAGATAAGGATTCAGGTCTGTCTGCTTTTTACCTTTGCTCCTGCGCGCACTGCCCTTCTCTCCACATTTATGTGTTTGTTTGTTTGTCTATCAAATCTATTGGGTTTTTATTTCTAATGAGGTCCACCAGTTGTCTATTTATTATTTTTTTACTACGCATCAAGCTGCGCTGCTTGTCTTTGCTCCTGTGTGCTCGCGCACTCTCGCCTTTTCCACTTATTTTTATTTTTGATTTATTTTTTATTTATTTTATCAATTTTTAAAAAAAATACGCATCGTGCTGTGCTGTTTGTGTTTGCTTGAGTGCATTCGCGCGCTCTCGCTTTCTCCACTTTACAATTTTTTTGTTATTATTTATCTATTCCTGAGAGTTTATCTTAGTTTTTATTTGTTTATTTAAATGAAGTCGACCAGTTGCCTGCCCTTCCTTCCATTATCCGTCACCGAGACAAACTGAACAAAGTTCTGAGGTCGACCTTGTAAAGATAAGGATTCAGGTCTGTCTGCTGTTTACCTTTGCTCCTGCGCGCACTGCCCTTCTCTCCACATTTATGTGTTTGTTTGTCTATCTAATCTTTTGGGTTTTTATTTCTAATGAGGTCGACCAGTTGTCTATTTATTATTTTTTTACTACGCATCAAGCTGCGCTGCTTGTCTTTGCTCCTGTGTGCTCGCGCACTCTCGCCTTTTCCACTTATTTTTATTTTTGATTTATTTTTTGATTTATTTTGTCAATTTTAAAAGAAAATACGCATCGTGCTGTGCTGTTTGTGTTTGCTTGAGTGCATTCGCGCGCTCTCGCTTTCTCCACTTTACAATTATTTTGTTATTATTTATCTATTCCTGAGAGTTTATCTTATTTTTTATTTGTTTATTTAAATGAAGTCGACCAGTTGCCTGCCCTTCCTTCCATTATCCGTCACCGAGACAAACTGAACAAAGTTCTGAGGTCGACCTTGTAAAGATAAGGATTCAGGTCTGTCTGCTGTTTACCTTTGCTCCTGCGCGCACTGCCCTTCTCTCCACATTTATGTGTTTATTTGTTTGTCTATCTAATCTTTTGGGTTTTTATTTCTAATGAGGTCGACCAGTTGTCTATTTATTATTTTTTTTACTACGCATCAACTGCGCTGCTTGTCTTTGCTCCTGTGTGCTCGCGCACTCTCGCCTTTTCCACTTATTTTTATTTTTGATTTATTTTTGATTTATTTTTGTCAATTTAAAAAAAAATACGCATCGTGCTGTGCTGTTTGTGTTTGCTTGAGTGCATTCGCGCGCTCTCGCTTTCTCCACTTTACAATTTTTTTGTTATTATTTATCTATTCCTGAGAGTTTATCTTATTTTTTATTTGTTTATTTAAATGAAGTCGACCAGTTGCCTGCCCTTCCTCCCATTATCCGTCACCGAGACAAAATGAACAAAGTTCTGAGGTCGACCTTGTAAAGATAAGGATTTGGTCTGTCTGCTGTTTACCTTTGCTCCTGCACGCACTGCCCTTCTCTCCACATTCATGTGTTTGTTTGTTTGTCTATCTAATCTTTTGGGTTTTTATTTCTAATGAGGTCGACCAGTTGTCTATTTATTATTTTTTTTACTACGCATCAAGCTGCGCTGCTTGTCTTTGCTCCTGTGTGCTCGCGCACTCTCGCCTTTTCCACTTATTTTTATTTTTAATTTATTTTTGATTTATTTTGTCAATTTAAAAAAAATACGCATCGTGCTGTGCTGTTTGTGTTTGCTTGAGTGCATTCGCGCGCTCTCGCTTTCTCCACTTTACAATTATTTTGTTATTATTTATCTATTCCTGAGAGTTTATCTTATTTTTTATTTGTTTATTTAAATGAAGTCGACCAGTTGCCTGCCCTTCCTTCCATTATCCGTCACCGAGACAAACTGAACAAAGTTCTGAGGTCGACCTTGTAAAGATAAGGATTCAGGTCTGTCTGCTGTTTACCTTTGCTCCTGCGCGCACTGCCCTTCTCTCCACATTTATGTGTTTGTTTGTTTGTCTATCTAATCTTTTGGGTTTTTATTTCTAATGAGGTCGACCAGTTGTCTATTTATTATTTTTTTTACTACGCATCAAGCTGCGCTGCTTGTCTTTGCTCCTGTGGGCTCGTGCACTCTCGCCTTTTCCACTTATTTTTATTTTTGATTTATTTTTGATTTATTTTTGTCAATTTAAAAAAAAATACGCATCGTGCTGTGCTGTTTGTGTTTGCTGGAGTGCATTCGCGCGCTCTCGCTTTCTCCACTTTACAATTTTTTTGTTAGTATTTATCTATTCCTGAGAGTTTATCTTATTTTTTATTTGTTTATTTAAATGAAGTCGACCAGTTGCCTGCCCTTCCTTCCATTATCCGTCACCGAGACAAACTGAACAAAGTTCTGAGGTCGACCTTGTAAAGATAAGGATTCAGGTCTGTCTGCTGTTTACCTTTGCTCCTGCGCGCACTGCCCTTCTCTCCACATTTATGTGTTTGTTTGTTTGTCTATCTAATCTTTTGGGTTTTTATTTCTAATGAGGTCGACCAGTTGTCTATTTATTATTTTTTTACTACGCATCAAGCTGCGCTGCTTGTCTTTGCTCCTGTGTGCTCGCGCACTCTCGCCTTTTCCACTTATTTTTATTTTTGATTTATTTTTGATTTATTTTGTCAATTTTTAAAAAAAATACGCATCGTGCTGTGCTGTTTGTGTTTGCTTGAGTGCATTCGCGCGCTCTCGCTTTCTCCACTTTACAATTTTTTTGTTATTATTTATCTATTCCTGAGAGTTTATCTTATTTTTTGTTTATTTAAATGAAGTCGACCAGTTGCCTGCCCTTCCTCCCATTATCCGTCACCGAGACAAACTGAACAAAGTTCTGAGGTCGACCTTGTAAAGATAAGGATTCAGGTCTGTCTGCTGTTTACCTTTGCTCCTGCACGCACTGCCCTTCTCTCCACATTTATGTGTTTGTTTGTTTGTCTATCTAATCTTTTGGGTTTTTATTTCTAATGAGGTCGACCAGTTGTCTATTTATTATTTTTTTTACTACGCATCAAGCTGCGCTGCTTGACTTTGCTCCTGTGTGCTCGCGCACTCTCGCCTTTTCCACATATTTTTATTTTTGATTTATTTTTGATTTATTTTGTCAATTTAAAAAAAATACGCATCGTGCTGTGCTGTTTGTGTTTGCTTGAGTGTATTCGCGCGCTCTCGCTTTCTCCACTTTACAATATTTTTGTTTGTATTTATCTATTCCTGAGAGTTTATCTTATTTTTTATTTGTTTATTTAAATGAAGTCGACCAGTTGCCTGCCCTTCCTTCCATTATCCCTCACCGAGACAAACTGAACAAAGTTCTGAGGTCGACCTTGTAAAGATAAGGATTCAGGTCTGTCTGCTGTTTACCTTTGCTCCTGCGCGAAATGCCATTCTCTCCACATTTATGTGTTTGTTTGTTTGTCTATCTAATCTTTTGGGTTTTTATTTCTAATGAGGTCGACCAGTTGTCTATTTATTATTTTTTTACTACGCATCAAGCTGCGCTGCTTGTCTTTGCTCCTGTGTGCTCGCGCACTCTCGCCTTTTCCACTTATTTTTATTTTTGATTTATTTTTGATTTATTTTGTCAATTTTAAAAAAAAATACGCATCGTGCTGTGCTGTTTGTGTTGGCTTGAGTGCATTCGCGCGCTCTCGCTTTCTCCACTTTACAATTATTTTGTTATTATTTATCTATTCCTGAGAGTTTATCTTATTTTTTATTTGTTTATTTAAATGAAGTCGACCAGTTGCCTGCCCTTCCTTCCATTATCCGTCACCGAGACAAAATGAACAAACTTCTGAGGTCGACCTTGTAAAGATAAGGATTTGGTCTGTCTGCTGTTTACCTTTGCTCCTGCACTCACTGCCCTTCTCTCCACATTCATGTGTTTGTTTGTTTGTCTATCTAATCTTTTGGGTTTTTATTTCTAATGAGGTCGACCAGTTGTCTATTTATTATTTTTTTTACTACGCATCAAGCTGAGCTGCTTGTCTTTGCTCCTGTGTGCTCGCGCACTCTCGACTTTTCCACTTATTTTCATTTTTGATTTATTTTTGATTTATTTTGTCAATTTAAAAAAAAATACGCATCGTGCTGTGCTGTTTGTGTTTCCTTGAGTGCATTCGCGCGCTCTCGCTTTGTCCACTTTACAATTTTTTTGTTATTATTTATCTATTCCTGAGAGTTTATCTCTTTTTTTATTTGTTTATTTAAATGAAGTCGACCAGTTGCCTGCCCTTCCTTCCATTATCCGTCACCGAGACAAACTGAACAAAGTTCTGAGGTCGACCTTGTAAAGATAAGGATTCAGGTCTGTCTGCTTTTTACCTTTGCTCCTGCGCGCACTGCCCTTCTCTCCACATTTATGTGTTTGTTTGTTTGTCTATCAAATCTATTGGGTTTTTATTTCTAATGAGGTCCACCAGTTGTCTATTTATTATTTTTTTACTACGCATCAAGCTGCGCTGCTTGTCTTTGCTCCTGTGTGCTCGCGCACTCTCGCCTTTTCCACTTATTTTTATTTTTGATTTATTTTTTATTTATTTTATCAATTTTTAAAAAAAATACGCATCGTGCTGTGCTGTTTGTGTTTGCTTGAGTGCATTCGCGCGCTCTCGCTTTCTCCACTTTACAATTTTTTTGTTATTATTTATCTATTCCTGAGAGTTTATCTTAGTTTTTATTTGTTTATTTAAATGAAGTCGACCAGTTGCCTGCCCTTCCTTCCATTATCCGTCACCGAGACAAACTGAACAAAGTTCTGAGGTCGACCTTGTAAAGATAAGGATTCAGGTCTGTCTGCTGTTTACCTTTGCTCCTGCGCGCACTGCCCTTCTCTCCACATTTATGTGTTTGTTTGTCTATCTAATCTTTTGGGTTTTTATTTCTAATGAGGTCGACCAGTTGTCTATTTATTATTTTTTTACTACGCATCAAGCTGCGCTGCTTGTCTTTGCTCCTGTGTGCTCGCGCACTCTCGCCTTTTCCACTTATTTTTATTTTTGATTTATTTTTGATTTATTTTTGTCAATTTAAAAAAAAATACGCATCGTGCTGTGCTGTTTGTGTTTGCTTGAGTGCATTCGCGCGCTCTCGCTTTCTCCACTTTACAATTTTTTTGTTATTATTTATCTATTCCTGAGAGTTTATCTTATTTTTTATTTGTTTATTTAAATGAAGTCGACCAGTTGCCTGCCCTTCCTCCCATTATCCGTCACCGAGACAAAATGAACAAAGTTCTGAGGTCGACCTTGTAAAGATAAGGATTTGGTCTGTCTGCTGTTTACCTTTGCTCCTGCACGCACTGCCCTTCTCTCCACATTCATGTGTTTGTTTGTTTGTCTATCTAATCTTTTGGGTTTTTATTTCTAATGAGGTCGACCAGTTGTCTATTTATTATTTTTTTTACTACGCATCAAGCTGCGCTGCTTGTCTTTGCTCCTGTGTGTTCGCGCACTCTCGACTTTTCCACTTATTTTCATTTTTGATTTATTTTTGATTTATTTTGTCAATTTAAAAAAAAATACGCATCGTGCTGTGCTGTTTGTGTTTGCTTGAGTGCATTCGCGCGCTCTCGCTTTGTCCACTTTACAATTTTTTTGTTATTATTTATCTATTCCTGAGAGTTTATCTCTTTTTTTATTTGTTTATTTAAATGAAGTCGACCAGTTGCCTGCCCTTCCTTCCATTATCCGTCACCGAGACAAACTGAACAAAGTTCTGAGGTCGACCTTGTAAAGATAAGGATTCAGGTCTGTCTGCTTTTTACCTTTGCTCCTGCGCGCACTGCCCTTCTCTCCACATTTATGTGTTTGTTTGTTTGTCTATCAAATCTATTGGATTTTTATTTCTAATGAGGTCCACCAGTTGTCTATTTATTATTTTTTTACTACGCATCAAGCTGCGCTGCTTGTCTTTGCTCCTGTGTGCTCGCGCACTCTCGCCTTTTCCACTTATTTTTATTTTTGATTTATTTTTTATTTATTTTATCAATTTTTAAAAAAAATACGCATCGTGCTGTGCTGTTTGTGTTTGCTTGAGTGCATTCGCGCGCTCTCGCTTTCTCCACTTTACAATTTTTTTGTTATTATTTATCTATTCCTGAGAGTTTATCTTAGTTTTTATTTGTTTATTCAAATGAAGTCGACCAGTTGCCTGCCCTTCCTTCCATTATCCGTCACCGAGACAAACTGAACAAAGTTCTGAGGTCGACCTTGTAAAGATAAGGATTCAGGTCTGTCTGCTGTTTACCTTTGCTCCTGCGCGCACTGCCCTTCTCTCCACATTTATGTGTTTGTTTGTCTATCTAATCTTTTGGGTTTTTATTTCTAATGAGGTCGACCAGTTGTCTATTTATTATTTTTTTTACTACGCATCAAGCTGCGCTGCTTGTCTTTGCTCCTGTGTGCTCGCGCACTCTCGCCTTTTCCACTTATTTTTATTTTTGATTTATTTTTGATTTATTTTGTCAATTTAAAAAAAAATACGCATCTTGCTGTGCTGTTTGTGTTTGCTTGAGTGCATTCGCGCGCTCTCGCTTTCTCCACTTTACAATTTTTTTGTTATTATTTATCTATTCCTGAGAGTTTATCTTAATTTTTTTTGTTTATTTAAATGAAGTCGACCAGTTGCCTGCCCTTCCTTCCATTATCCGTCACCGAGACAAACTGAACAAAGTTCTGAGGTCGACCTTGTAAAGATAAGGATTCAAGTCTGTCTGCTGTTTACCTTTGCTCCTGCGCGCACTGCCCTTCTCTCCACATTTATGTGTTTGTTTATTTGTCTATCTAATCTTTTGGGTTTTTATTTCTAATGAGGTCGACCAGTTGTCTATTTATTATTTTTTTTACTACGCATCAAGCTGCGCTGCTTGTCTTTGCTCCTGTGTGCTCGCGCACTCTCGCCTTTTCCACTTATTTTTATTTTTGATTTATTTTTGATTTATTTTATCAATTTTTAAAAAAAATACGCATCGTGCTGTGCTGTTTGTGTTTGCTTGAGTGCATTCGCGCGCTCTCGCTTTCTCCACTTTACAATTTTTTTGTTATTATTTATCTATTCCTGAGAGTTTATCTTATTTTTTATTTGTTTATTTAAATGAAGTCGACCAGTTGCCTGCCCTTCCTTCCATTATCCGTCACCGAGATAAACTGAACAAAGTTCTGAGGTCGACCTTGTAAAGATAAGGATTCAGGTCTGTCTGCTGTTTACCTTTGCTCCTGCGCGCACTGCCCTTCTCTCCACATTTATGTGTTTGTTTGTTTGTTTGTCTATCTAATCTTTTGGTTTTTTATTTCTAATGAGGTCGACCAGTTGTCTATATATTATTTTTTTTACTACGCATCAAGCTGCGCTGCTTGTCTTTGCTCCTGTGTGCTCGCGCACTCTTGCCTTTTCTACTTATTTTTGTTTTTGATTTATTTTTGATTTATTTTGTCAATTTAAAAAAAATACGCATCGTGCTGTGCTGTTTGTGTTTGCTTGAGTGCATTCGCGCGCTCTCGCTTTCTCCACTTTACAATTATTTTGTTATTATTTATCTATTCCTGAGAGTTTATCTTATTTTTTATTTGTTTATTTAAATGAAGTCGACCAGTTGCCTGCCCTTCCTTCCATTATCCGTCACCGAGACAAACTGAACAAAGTTCTGAGGTCGACCTTGTAAAGATAAGGATTCAGGTCTGTCTGCTGTTTACCTTTGCTCCTGCGCGCACTGCCCTTCTCTCCACATTTATGTGTTTGTTTGTTTGTCTATCTAATCTTTTGGGTTTTTATTTCTAATGAGGTCGACCAGTTGTCTATTTATTATTTTTTTTACTACGCATCAAGCTGCGCTGCTTGTCTTTGCTCCTGTGGGCTGGCGCACTCTCGCCTTTTCCACTTATTTTTATTTTTGATTTATTTTTGATTTATTTTTGTCAATTTAAAAAAAAATACGCATCGTGCTGTGCTGTTTGTGTTTGCTTGAGTGCATTCGCGCGCTCTCGCTTTCTCCACTTTACAATTTTTTTGTTATTATTTATCTATTCCTGAGAGTTTATCTTATTTTTTGTTTATTTAAATAAAGTCGACCAGTTGCCTGCCCTTCCTCCCATTATCCGTCACCGAGACAAACTGAACAAAGTACTGAGGTCGACCTTGTAAAGATAAGGATTCAGGTCTGTCTGCTGTTTACCTTTGCTCCTGCGCGCACTGCCCTTCTCTCCACATTTATGTGTTTGTTTGTCTATCTAATCTTTTGGGTTTTTATTTCTAATGAGGTCGACCAGTTGTCTATTTATTATTTTTTTTACTACGCATCAAGCTGCGCTGCTTGTCTTTGCTCCTGTGTGCTCGCGCACTCTCGCCTTTTCCACTTATTTTTATTTTTGATTTATTTTTGATTTATTTTGTCAATTTAAAAAAAAATACGCATCTTGCTGTGCTGTTTGTGTTTGCTTGAGTGCATTCGCGCGCTCTCGCTTTCTCCACTTTACAATTTTTTTGTTATTATTTATCTATTCCTGAGAGTTTATCTTATTTTTTTTTGTTTATTTAAATGAAGTCGACCAGTTGCCTGCCCTTCCTTCCATTATCCGTCACCGAGACAAACTGAAGAAAGTTCTGAGGTCGACCTTGTAAAGATAAGGATTCAAGTCTGTCTGCTGTTTACCTTTGCTCCTGCGCGCACTGCCCTTCTCTCCACATTTATGTGTTTGTTTATTTGTCTATCTAATCTTTTGGGTTTTTATTTCTAATGAGGTCGACCAGTTGTCAATTTATTATTTTTTTTACTACGCATCAAGCTGCGCTGCTTGTCTTTGCTCCTGTGTGCTCGCGCACTCTCGCCTTTTCCACTTATTTTTATTTTTGATTTATTTTTGATTTATTTTATCAATTTTTAAAAAAAATACGCATCGTGCTGTGCTGTTTGTGTTTGCTTGAGTGCATTCGCGCGCTCTCGCTTTATCCACTTTACAATTTTTTTGTTATTATTTATCTATTCCTGAGAGTTTATCTTATTTTTTATTTGTTTATTTAAATGAAGTCGACCAGTTGCCTGCCCTTCCTCCCATTATCCGTCACCGAGACAAAATGAACAAAGTTCTGAGGTCGACCTTGTAAAGATAAGGATTTGGTCTGTCTGCTGTTTACCTTGGCTCCTGCAGGCACTGCCCTTCTCTCCACATTCATGTGTTTGTTTGTTTGTCTATCTAATCTTTTGGGTTTTTATTTCTAATGAGGTCGACCAGTTGTCTATTTATTATTTTTTTTACTACGCATCAAGCTGCGCTGCTTGTCTTTGCTCCTGTGTGCTCGCGCACTCTCGACTTTTCCACTTATTTTCATTTTTGATTTATTTTTGATTTATTTTGTCAATTTAAAAAAAATACGCATCGTGCTGTGCTGTTTGTGTTTGCTTGAGTGCATTCGCGCGCTCTCGCTTTGTCCACTTTACAATTTTTTTGATATTATTTATCTATTCCTGAGAGTTTATCTTATTTTTTATTTGTTTATTTAAATGAAGTCGACCAGTTGCCTGCCCTTCCTTCCATTATCCGTCACCGAGACAAACTGTACAAAGTTCTGAGGTCGACCTTGTAAAGATAAGGATTCAGGTCTGTCTGCTGTTTACCTTTGCTCCTGCGCGCACTGCCCTTCTCTCCACATTTATGTGTTTGTTTGTCTATCTAATCTTTTGGGTTTTTATTTCTAATGAGGTCGACCAGTTGTCTATTTATTATTTTTTTTACTACGCATCAAGCTGCGCTGCTTGTCTTTGCTCCTGTGTGCTCGCGCACTCTCGCCGTTTCCACTTATTTTTATTTTTGATTTATTTTTGATTTATTTTGTCAATTCAAAAAAAATACGCATCGTGTTGTGCTGTTTGTGTTTGCTTGAGTGCATTCGCGCGCTCTCGCTTTCTCCACTTTACAATTTTTTTGTTAGTATTTATCTATTCCTGAGAGTTTATCTTATTTTTTATTTGTTTATTTAAATGAAGTCGACCAGTTGCCTGCCCTTCCTTCCATTATCCGTCACCGAGACAAACTGAACAAAGTACTGAGGTCGACCTTGTAAAGATAAGGATTCAGGTCTGTCTGCTGTTTACCTTTGCTCCTGCGCGCACTGCCCTTCTCTCCACATTTATGTGTTTGTTTGTTTGTCTATCTAATCTTTTGGGTTTTTATTTCTAATGAGGTCGACCAGTTGTCTATTTATTATTTTTTTACTACGCATCAAGCTGCGCTGCTTGTCTTTGCTCCTGTGTGCTCGCGCACTCTCGCCTTTTCCACTTATTTTTATTTTTGATTTATTTTTGATTTATTTTGTCAATTTTTAAAAAAAATACGCATCGTGCTGTGCTGTTTGTGTTTGCTTGAGTGCATTCGCGCGCTCTCGCTTTCTGCACTTTACAATTTTTTTGTTATTATTTATCTATTCCGGAGAGTTTATCTTATTTATTATTTGTTTATTTAAATGAAGTCGACCAGTTGCCTGCCCTTCCTTCCATTATCCCTCACCGAGACAAACTGAACAAAGTTCTGAGGTCGACCTTGTAAAGATAAGGATTCAGGTCTGTCTGCTGTTTACCTTTGCTCCTGCGCGCACTGCCCTTCTCTCCACATTTATGTGTTTGTTTGTTTGTCTATCTAATCTTTTGGGTTTTTATTTCTAATGAGGTCGACCAGTTGTCTATTTATTATTTTTTTTACTACGCATGAAGCTGCGCTGCTTGTCTTTGCTCCTGTGGGCTCGCGCACTCTCGCCTTTTCCACTTATTTTTATTTTTGATTTATTTTTCATTTATTTTGTCAATTTAAAAAAAAAATACGCATCGTGCTGTGCTGTTTGTGTTTGCTTGAGTGCATTCGCGCGCTCTCGCTTTCTCCACTTTACAATTTTTTTGTTATTATTTATCTATTCCTGAGAGTTTATCTTATTTTTTATTTGTTTATTTAAATGAAGTCGACCAGTTGCCTGCCCTTCCTTCCATTATCCGTCACCGAGACAAACTGTACAAAGTTCTGAGGTCGACCTTGTAAAGATAAGGATTCAGGTCTGTCTGCTGTTTACCTTTGATCCTGCGCGCACTGCCCTTCTCTCCACATTTATGTGTTTGTTTGTCTATCTAATCTTTTGGGTTTTTATTTCTAATGAGGTCGACCAGTTGTCTATTTATTATTTTTTTTACTACGCATCAAGCTGCGCTGCTTGTCTTTGCTCCTGTGTGCTCGCGCACTCTCGCCGTTTCCACTTATTTTTATTTTTTATTAATTTTTGATTTATTTTGTCAATTTAAAAAAAATACGCATCGTGTTGTGCTGTTTGTGTTTGCTTGAGTGCATTCGCGCGCTCTCGCTTTCTCCACTTTACAATTTTTTTGTTAGTATTTATCTATTCCTGAGAGTTTATCTTATTTTTTATTTGTTTATTTAAATGAAGTCGACCAGTTGCCTGCCCTTCCTTCCATTATCCGTCACCGAGACAAACTGAACAAAGTACTGAGGTCGACCTTGTAAAGATAAGGATTCAGGTCTGTCTGCTGTTTACCTTTGCTCCTGCGCGCACTGCCCTTCTCTCCACATTTATGTGTTTGTTTGTTTGTCTATCTAATCTTTTGGGTTTTTATTTCTAATGAGGTCGACCAGTTGTCTATTTATTATTTTTTTTACTACGCATCAAGCTGCGCTGCTTGTCTTTGCTCCTGTGTGCTCGCGCACTCTCGCCTTTTCCACTTATTTTTATTTTTGATTTATTTTTGATTTATTTTGTCAATTTTTAAAAAAAATACGCATCGTGCTGTGCTGTTTGTGTTTGCTTGAGTGCATTCGCGCGCTCTCGGTTTCTCCACTTTACAATTATTTTGTTATTATTTATCTATTCCTGAGAGTTTATCTTATTTTTTATTTGTTTATTTAAATGAAGTCGACCAGTTGCCTGCACTTCCTTCCATTATCCGTCACCGAGACAAACTGAACAAAGTTCTGAGGTCGACCTTGTAAAGATAAGGATTCAGGTCTGTCTGCTGTTTACCTTTGCTCCTGCACGCACTGCCCTTCTCTCCACATTTATGTGTTTGTTTGTTTGTCTATCTAATCTTTTGGGTTTTTATTTCTAATGAGGTCGACCAGTTGTCTATTTATTATTTTTTTTACTACGCATCAAGCTGCGCTGCTTGTCTTTGCTCCTGTGTGCTCGCGCACTCTCGCCTTTTCCACTTATTTTTATTTTTGATTTATTTTTGATTTATTTTGTCAATTAAAAAAAAATACGCATCGTGCTGTGCTGTTTGTGTTTGCTTGAGTGTATTCGCGCGCTCTCGCTTTCTCCACTTTACAATTTTTTTGTTAGTATTTATCTATTCCTGAGAGTTTATCTTATTTTTTATTTGTTTATTTAAATGAAGTCGACCAGTTGCCTGCCCTTCCTTCCATTATCCGTCACCGAGACAAACTGAACAAAGTTCTGAGGTCGACCTTGTAAAGATAAGGATTCAGGTCTGTCTGCTGTTTACCTTTGCTCCTGCGCGCACTGCCCTTCTCTCCACATTTATGTGTTTGTTTGTTTGTCTATCTAATCTTTTGGGTTTTTATTTCTAATGAGGTCGACCAGTTGTCTATTTATTATTTTTTTACTACGCATCAAGCTGCGCTGCTTGTCTTTGTTCCTGTGTGCTCGCGCACTCTCGCCTTTTCCACTTATTTTTATTTTTGATTTATTTTTGATTTATTTTGTCAATTTAAAAAAAAATACGCATCGTGCTGTGCTGTTTGTGTTTGCTTGAGTGCATTCGCGCGCTCTCGCTTTCTGCACTTTACAATTTTTTTGTTATTATTTATCTATTCCGGAGAGTTTATCTTATTTTTTATTTGTTTATTTAAATGAAGTCGACCAGTTGCCTGCCCTTCCTTCCATTATCCCTCACCGAGACAAACTGAACAAAGTTCTGAGGTCGACCTTGTAAAGATAAGGATTCAGGTCTGTCTGCTGTTTACCTTTGCTCCTGCGCGCACTGCCCTTCTCTCCACATTTATGTGTTTGTTTGTTTGTCTATCTAATCTTTTGGGTTTTTATTTCTAATGAGGTCGACCAGTTGTCTATTTATTATTTTTTTTACTACGCATCAAGCTGCGCTGCTTGTCTTTGCTCCTGTGTGCTCGCGCACTCTCGCCTTTTCCACTTATTTTTATTTTTGATTTATTTTTGATTTATTTTGTCAATTTTAAAAAAAAATACGCATCGTGCTGTGCTGTTTGTGTTTGCTTGAGTGCATTCGCGCGCTCTCGCTTTCTGCACTTTACAATTTTTTTGTTATTATTTATCTATTCCTGAGAGTTTATCTTATTTTTTATTTGTTTATTTAAATGAAGTCGACCAGTTGCCTGCACTTCCTTCCATTATCCGTCACCGAGACAAACTGAACAAAGTTCTGAGGTCGACCTTGTAAAGATAAGGATTCAGGTCTGTCTGCTGTTTACCTTTGCTCCTGCGCGCACTGCCCTTCTCTCCACATTTATGTGTTTGTTTGTTTGTCTATCTAATCTTTTGGGTTTTTATTTCTAATGAGGTCGACCAGTTGTCTATTTATTATTTTTTTTACTACGCATCAAGCTGCGCTGCTTGTCTTTGCTCCTGTGTGCTCGCGCACTCTCGCCTTTTCCACTTATTTTTATTTTTGATTTATTTTTGATTTATTTTGTCAATTTTAAAAAAAAAATACGCCTCGTGCTGTGCTGTTTGTGTTTGCTTGAGTGGATTCGCGCGCTCTCGCTTTCTGCACTTTACAATTTTTTTGTTATTATTTATCTATTCCTGAGAGTTTATCTTATTTTTTATTTGTTTATTTAAATGAAGTCGACCAGTTGCCTGCCCTTCCTTCCATTATCCGTCACCGAGACAAACTGAACAAAGTTCTGAGGTCGACCTTGTAAAGATAAGGATTCAGGTCTGTCTGCTGTTTACATTTGCTCCTGCGCGCACTGCCCTTCTCTCCACATTTATGTGTTTGTTTGCTTGTCTATCTAATCTTTTGGGTTTTTATTTCTAATGAGGTCGACCAGTTGTCTATTTATTATTTTTTTACTACGCATCAAGCTGCGCTGCTTGTCTTTGCTCCTGTGTGCTCGCGCACTCTCGCCTTTTCCACTTATTTTTGTTTTTGTTTTTGTTTTTTTTTTTTGGCCAGTCCTGGGCCTTGGACTCAGGGCCGGAGCACCGTCCCTGGGTTCTTCCCGCTCAAGGCTAGCACTGTGCCACTTGAGCCACAGCGCCGCTTCTGGCCGTTTTCTGTATATGTGGTGCTGGGGAATCGAACCAAGGGCCTCGTGTATCCGAGGCAGGCACTCTTGCCACTAGGCTGTATCCCCAGCCCTTTTCCACTTATTTTTATTTTTGATTTATTTTTGATTTATTTTGTCAATTTTAAAAAAAAATTCGCATCGTGCTGTGCTGTTTGTGTTTGCTTGAGTGCATTCGCGCGCTCTCGCTTTCTCCACTTTACAATTTTTTTGTTATTATTTATCTATTCCTGAGAGTTTATCTTATTTTTTATTTGTATATTTAAATGAAGTCGACCAGTTGCCTGCCCTTCCTTCCATTATCCGACACCGAGACAAACTGAACAAAGTTCTGAGGTCGACCTTGTAAAGATAAGGATTCAGGTCTGTCTGCTGTTTACCTTTGCTCCTGAGCGCACTGCCCTTCTCTCCACATTTATGTGTTTGTTTGTTTGTCTATCTAATCTTTTGGGTTTTTATTTCTAATGAGGTCGACCAGTTGTCTATTTATTATTTTTTTTGCTGCGCATCAAGCTGCGCTGCTTGTCTTTGGTCCTGTGTGCTCGCACACTCTCGCCTTTTCCACTTATTGTTATTTTTGATTTATTTTTTATTTATTTTGTCAATATAAAAAAAATACGCATCGTGCTGTGCTGTTTGTGTTTGCTTGAGTGCATTCGCGCGCTCTCGCTTTCTCCACTTTACAATTTTTTGGCTATTATTTATCTATTCCTGAGAGTTTATCTTATTTTTTATTTGTTTATTTAAATGAAGTCGACCAGTTGCCTGCACTTCCTTCCATTATCCGTCACTGAGACAAACTGAACAAAGTTCTGAGGTAGACCTTGTAAAGATAAGGATTCAGGTCTGCCTGCTGTTTACCTTTGCTCCTGCGCCCACTGCCCATCTCTCCACATTTATGTGTTTGTTTGTTTGTCTCTCTAATCTTTTGGGTTTTTATTTCTAATGAGGTCGACCAGTTGTCTATTTATTATTTTTTTTTACTACGCATCAAGCTGCGCTGCTTGTCTTTGCTCCTGTGTGCTCGCGCACTCTCGCCTTTTCCACTTATTTTTATTTTTGATTTATTTTTGATTTATTTTGTCAATTTAAAAAAAAATACGCATCGTGCTGTGCTGTTTGTGTTTGCTTGAGTGCATTCGCGCGCTCTCGCTTTCTCCACTTTACAATTTTTTTGTTATTATTTATCTATTCCTGAGAGTTTATCTTATTTTCTATTTGTTTATTTAAATGAAGTCGACCAGTTGCCTGCCCTTCCTTCCATTATCCGTCACCGAGACAAACTGAACAAAGTTCTGAGGTCGACCTTGTAAAGATAAGGATTCAGGTCTGTCTGCTGTTTACCTTTGCTCCTGCGCGCACTGCCCTTCTCTCCACATTTATGTGTTTGTTTGTTTGTCTATCTAATCTTTTGGGTTTTTATTTCTAATGAGGTCGACCAGTTGTCTATTTATTATTTTTTTTACTACGCATCAAGCTGCGCTGCTTGTCTTTGCTCCTGTGTGCTCGCGCACTCTCGCCTTTTCCACTTATTGTTATTTTTGATTTATTTTTGATTTATTTTGTCAATATAAAAAAAATACGCATCGTGCTGTGCTGTTTGTGTTTGGTTGAGTGCATTCGCGCGCTCTCGCTTTCTCCAGTTTACAATTTTTTGTTATTATTTATCTATTCCTGAGAGTTTATCTTATTTTTTATTTGTTTATTTAAATGAAGTCGACCAGTTGCCTGCCCTTCCTTCCATTATCCGTCACCGAGAAAAACTGAACAAAGTTCTGAGGTCGACCTTGTAAAGATAAGTATTCAGGTCTGTCTGCTGTTTACATTTGCTCCTGCGCGCACTGCCCATCTCTGCACATTTATGTGTTTGTTTGTTTGTCTACCTAATCTTTTGGGTTTTTATTTCTAATGAGGTCGACCAGTTGTCTATTTATTATTTTTTTTACTACGCATCAAGCTGCGCTGCTTGTCTTTGCTCCTGTGTGCTCGCGCACTCTCGCCTTTTCCACTTATTTTTATTTTTGATTTATTTTTGATTTATTTTGTCAATTTAAAGAAAAATACGCATCGTGCTGTGCTGTTTGTGTTTGCTTGAGTGCATTCGCGCGCTCTCGCTTTCTCCACTTTACAATTTTTTTGTTATTATTTATCTATTCCTGAGAGTTTATCTTATTTTTATTTGTTTATTTAATTGAAGTCGACCAGTTGCCTGCCCTTCCTTCCATTATCCGTCACCGAGACAAACTGAACAAAGTTCTGAGGTCGACCTTGTAAAGATAAGGATTCAGGTCTGTCTGCTGTTTACCTTTGCTCCTGCCCGCACTGCCCTTCTCTCCACATTTATGTGTTTGTTTGTTTGTCTATCTAATCTTTTGGTTTTTTATTTCTAATGAGGTCGACCAGTTGTCTATTTATTATTTTCTTTACTACGCATCAAGCTGCGCTGCTTGTCTTTGCTCCTGTGTGCTCGCGCACTCTCGCCTTTTCCACTTATTTTTATTTTTGATTTATTTTTTATTTATTTTGTCAATTTAAAAAAAAATACGCATCGTGCTGTGCTGTTTGTGTTTGCTTGAGTGCATTCGCGCGCTCTCGCTTTCTCCACTTTACAATTTTTTTGTTATTATTTATCTATTCCTGAGAGTTTATCTTATTTTTTATTTGTTTATTTAAATGAAGTCGACCAGTTTCCTCCCTTCCTTCCATTATCCGTCACCGAGACAAACTGAACAAAGTTCTGAGGTCGACCTTGTAAAGATAAGGCTTCAGGTCTGTCTGCTGTTTACCTTTGCTCCTGCGCGCACTGCCCTTCTCTCCACATTTATGTGTTTGTTTGTTTGTCTATCTAATCTTTTGGGTTTTTATTTCTAATGAGATCGACCAGTTGTCTATTTATTATTTTTTTTTACTACGCATCAAGCTGCGCTGCTTGTCTTTGCTCCTGTGTGCTCGCGCATTCTCGCCTTTTCCACTTATTTTTATTTTTGATTTATTTTGTCAATTTAAAAAAAATACGCATCGTGCTGTGCTGTTTGTGTTTGCTTGAGTGCATTCCCGCGCTCTCGCTTTCTCCACTTTACAATTTTTTGTTATTATTTATCTATTCCTGAGAGTTTATCTTATTTTTTATTTGTTTATTAAATGAAGTCGACCATTTGCCTGCCCTTCCTTCCATTATCCGTCACCGAGACAAACTGAACAAAGTTCTGAGGTCGACCTTGTAAAGATAAAGATTCAGGTCTGTCTGCTGTTTACCTTTGCTCCTGCGCGCACTGCCCTTCTCTCCACATTTATGTGTTTGTTTGTTTGTCTATCTAATCTTTTGGGTTTTTATTTCTAATGAGGTCGACCAGTTGTCTATTTATTATTTTTTTTGCTGCGCATCAAGCTGCGCTGCTTGTCTTTGCTCCTGTGTGCTCGCGCACTCTCGCCTTTTCCACTTATTTTTGTTTTTGTTTTTGTTTTTTTTTTTTGGCCAGTCCTGGGCCTTGGACTCAGGGCCGGAGCACCGTCCCTGGGTTCTTCCCGCTCAAGGCTAGCACTGTGCCACTTGAGCCACAGCGCCGCTTCTGGCCGTTTTCTGTATATGTGGTGCTGGGGAATCGAACCAAGGGCCTCGTGTATCCGAGGCAGGCACTCTTGCCACTAGGCTGTATCCCCAGCCCTTTTCCACTTATTTTTATTTTTGATTTATTTTTGATTTATTTTGTCAATTTAAAAAAAAAATTCGCATCGTGCTGTGCTGTTTGTGTTTGCTTGAGTGCATTCGCGCGCTCTCGCTTTCTCCACTTTACAATTTTTTTGTTATTATTTATCTATTCCTGAGAGTTTATCTTATTTTTTATTTGTATATTTAAATGAAGTCGACCAGTTGCCTGCCCTTCCTTCCATTATCCGACACCGAGACAAACTGAACAAAGTTCTGAGGTCGACCTTGTAAAGATAAGGATTCAGGTCTGTCTGCTGTTTACCTTTGCTCCTGAGCGCACTGCCCTTCTCTCCACATTTATGTGTTTGTTTGTTTGTCTATCTAATCTTTTGGGTTTTTATTTCTAATGAGGTCGACCAGTTGTCTATTTATTATTTTTTTTGCTGCGCATCAAGCTGCGCTGCTTGTCTTTGGTCCTGTGTGCTCGCACACTCTCGCCTTTTCCACTTATTGTTATTTTTGATTTATTTTTTATTTATTTTGTCAATATAAAAAAAATACGCATCGTGCTGTGCTGTTTGTGTTTGCTTGAGTGCATTCGCGCGCTCTCGCTTTCTCCACTTTACAATTTTTTGGCTATTATTTATCTATTCCTGAGAGTTTATCTTATTTTTTATTTGTTTATTTAAATGAAGTCGACCAGTTGCCTGCACTTCCTTCCATTATCCGTCACTGAGACAAACTGAACAAAGTTCTGAGGTAGACCTTGTAAAGATAAGGATTCAGGTCTGCCTGCTGTTTACCTTTGCTCCTGCGCCCACTGCCCATCTCTCCACATTTATGTGTTTGTTTGTTTGTCTCTCTAATCTTTTGGGTTTTTATTTCTAATGAGGTCGACCAGTTGTCTATTTATTATTTTTTTTACTACGCATCAAGCTGCGCTGCTTGTCTTTGCTCCTGTGTGCTCGCGCACTCTCGCCTTTTCCACTTATTTTTATTTTTGATTTATTTTTGATTTATTTTGTCAATTTAAAAAAAAATACGCATCGTGCTGTGCTGTTTGTGTTTGCTTGAGTGCATTCGCGCGCTCTCGCTTTCTCCACTTTACAATTTTTTTGTTATTATTTATCTATTCCTGAGAGTTTATCTTATTTTCTATTTGTTTATTTAAATGAAGTCGACCAGTTGCCTGCCCTTCCTTCCATTATCCGTCACCGAGACAAACTGAACAAAGTTCTGAGGTCGACCTTGTAAAGATAAGGATTCAGGTCTGTCTGCTGTTTACCTTTGCTCCTGCGCGCACTGCCCTTCTCTCCACATTTATGTGTTTGTTTGTTTGTCTATGTAATCTTTTGGGTTTTTATTTCTAATGAGGTCGACCAGTTGTCTATTTATTATTTTTTTTACTACGCATCAAGCTGCGCTGCTTGTCTTTGCTCCTGTGTGCTCGCGCACTCTCGCCTTTTCCACTTATTGTTATTTTTGATTTATTTTTGATTTATTTTGTCAATATAAAAAAAATACGCATCGTGCTGTGCTGTTTGTGTTTGGTTGAGTGCATTCGCGCGCTCTCGCTTTCTCCAGTTTACAATTTTTTGTTATTATTTATCTATTCCTGAGAGTTTATCTTATTTTTTATTTGTTTATTTAAATGAAGTCGACCAGTTGCCTGCCCTTCCTTCCATTATCCGTCACCGAGAAAAACTGAACAAAGTTCTGAGGTCGACCTTGTAAAGATAAGTATTCAGGTCTGTCTGCTGTTTACATTTGCTCCTGCGCGCACTGCCCATCTCTGCACATTTATGTGTTTGTTTGTTTGTCTACCTAATCTTTTGGGTTTTTATTTCTAATGAGGTCGACCAGTTGTCTATTTATTATTTTTTTTACTACGCATCAAGCTGCGCTGCTTGTCTTTGCTCCTGTGTGCTCGCGCACTCTCGCCTTTTCCACTTATTTTTATTTTTGATTTATTTTTGATTTATTTTGTCAATTTAAAGAAAAATACGCATCGTGCTGTGCTGTTTGTGTTTGCTTGAGTGCATTCGCGCGCTCTCGCTTTCTCCACTTTACAATTTTTTTGTTATTATTTATCTATTCCTGAGAGTTATCTTATTTTTATTTGTTTATTTAATTGAAGTCGACCAGTTGCCTGCCCTTCCTTCCATTATCCGTCACCGAGACAAACTGAACAAAGTTCTGAGGTCGACCTTGTAAAGATAAGGATTCAGGTCTGTCTGCTGTTTACCTTTGCTCCTGCCCGCACTGCCCTTCTCTCCACATTTATGTGTTTGTTTGTTTGTCTATCTAATCTTTTGGTTTTTTATTTCTAATGAGGTCGACCAGTTGTCTATTTATTATTTTCTTTACTACGCATCAAGCTGCGCTGCTTGTCTTTGCTCCTGTGTGCTCGCGCACTCTCGCCTTTTCCACTTATTTTATTTTTGATTTATTTTTTATTTATTTTGTCAATTTAAAAAAAAATACGCATCGTGCTGTGCTGTTTGTGTTTGCTTGAGTGCATTCGCGCGCTCTCGCTTTCTCCACTTTACAATTTTTTTGTTATTATTTATCTATTCCTGAGAGTTTATCTTATTTTTTATTTGTTTATTTAAATGAAGTCGACCAGTTTCCTCCCTTCCTTCCATTATCCGTCACCGAGACAAACTGAACAAAGTTCTGAGGTCGACCTTGTAAAGATAAGGCTTCAGGTCTGTCTGCTGTTTACCTTTGCTCCTGCGCGCACTGCCCTTCTCTCCACATTTATGTGTTTGTTTGTTTGTCTATCTAATCTTTTGGGTTTTTATTTCTAATGAGATCGACCAGTTGTCTATTTATTATTTTTTTTTACTACGCATCAAGCTGCGCTGCTTGTCTTTGCTCCTGTGTGCTCGCGCATTCTCGCCTTTTCCACTTATTTTTATTTTTGATTTATTTTGTCAATTTAAAAAAAATACGCATCGTGCTGTGCTGTTTGTGTTTGCTTGAGTGCATTCCCGCGCTCTCGCTTTCTCCACTTTACAATTTTTTGTTATTATTTATCTATTCCTGAGAGTTTATCTTATTTTTTATTTGTTTATTAAATGAAGTCGACCATTGCCTGCCCTTCCTTCCATTATCCGTCACCGAGACAAACTGAACAAAGTTCTGAGGTCGACCTTGTAAAGATAAAGATTCAGGTCTGTCTGCTGTTTACCTTTGCTCCTGCGCGCACTGCCCTTCTCTCGCCATTTATGTGTTTGTTTGTTTGTCTATCTAATCTTTTGGGTTTTTATTTCTAATGAGGTCGACCAGTTGTCTATTTATTTTTTTTTTACTACGCATCAAGCTGCGCTGCTTGTCTTTGCTCCTGTGTGCTCCCGCACTCTTGCCTTTTCCACTTATTTTTATTTTGATTTAATTTTGATTTATTTTGTCAATTAAAAAAAAATACGCATCGTGCTGTGCTGTTTGTGTTTGCTTGAGTGCATTCGCGCGCTCTCGCTTTCTCCACTTTACAATTTTTTTGTTATTATTTATCTATTCCTGAGAGTTTATCTTATTTTTTATTTGTTTATTTAAATGAAGTCGACCAGTTGCCTGCCCTTCCTTCCATTATCCGTCACCGAGACAAACTGAACAAAGTTCTGAGGTCGACCTTGTAAAGATAAGGATTCAGGTCTGTCTGCTGTTTACATTTGCTCCTGCGCGCACTGCCCTTCTCTCCACATTTATGTGTTTGTTTGCTTGTCTATCTAATCTTTTGGGTTTTTATTTCTAATGAGGTCGACCAGTGGTCTATTTATTTTTTTTTTACTACGCATCCAGCTGCGCTGCTTGTCTTTGCTCCTGTGTGCTCGCGCACTCTCGCCTTTTCCACTTATTTTTATTTTTGATTTATTTTGATTTATTTTGTCAATTTAAAAAAAAATACGCATCGTGCTGTGCTGTTTGTGTTTGCTTGAGTGCATTCGCGCGCTCTCGCTTTCTCCACTTTACAATTTTTTTGTTATTATTTATCTATTCCTGAGAGTTTATCTTATTTTTTATTTGTTTATTTAAATGAAGTCGACCAGTTGCCTGCCCTTCCTTCCATTATCCGTCACCGAGACAAACTGAACAAAGTTCTGAGGTCGACCTTGTAATGATAAGGATTCAGGTCTGTCTGCTGTTTACCTTTGCTCCTGCGCGCACTGCCCTTCTCTCCACATTTATGTGTTTGTTTGTTTGTCTATCTAATCTTTTGGGTTTTTATTTCTAATGAGGTCGACCAGTTGTCTATTTATTATTTTTTTTACTACGCATCAAGCTGCGATGCTTGTCTTTGCTCCTGTGTGCTCGCGCACTCTCTCCTTTTCCACTTATTTTTATTTTTGATTTATTTTTGATGTATTTTGTCAATATATAAAAATACGCATCGTGCTGTGCTGTTTGTGTTTGCTTGAGTGCATTCGCGCGCTCTCGCTTTTTCCACTTTACAATTTTTTTGTTATTATTTATCTATTCCTGAGAGTTTATCTTATTTTTTATTTGTTTATTTAAATGAAGTCGACCAGTTGCCTGCCCTTCCTTCCATTATCCGTCACCGAGACAAACTGAACAAAGTTCTGAGGTAGACCTTGTAAAGATAAGGATTCAGGTCTGTCTCCTGTTTACCTTTGCTCCTGCGCCCACTGCCCATCTCTCCACATTTATGTGTTTGTTTGTTTGTCTCTCTAATCTTTTGGGTTTTTATTTCTAATGAGGTCGACCAGTTGTCTATTTATTATTTTTTTTACTACGCATCAAGCTGCGCTGCTTGTCTTTGCTCCTGTGTGCTCGCGCACTCTCGCCTTTTCCACTTATTTTTATTTTTGATTTATTTTTGATTTATTTTGTCAATTTAAAAAAAATACGCATCGTGCTGTGCTGTTTGTGTTTGCTTGAGTGCATTCGCGCGCTCTCGCTTTCTCCACTTTACAATTTTTTTGTTATTATTTATCTATTCCTGAGAGTTTATCTTATTTTTTATTTGTTTATTTAAATGAAGTCGACCAGTTGCCTGCCCTTCCTTCCATTATCCGTCACCGAGACAAACTGAACAAAGTTCTGAGGTCGACCTTGTAAAGATAAGGATTCAGGTCTGTCTGCTGTTTACCTTTGCTCCTGCGCGCACTGCCCTTCTCTCCACATTTATGTGTTTGTTTGTTTGTCTATCTAATCTTTTGGGTTTTTATTTCTAATGAGGTCGACCAGTTGTCTATTTATTATTTTTTTTACTACGCATCAAGCTGCGCTGCTTGTCTTTGCTCCTGTGTGCTCGCGCACTCTCGCCTTTTCCACTTATTGTTATTTTTGATTTATTTTTGATTTATTTTGTCAATATAAAAAAAATACGCATCGTGCTGTGCTGTTTGTGTTTGGTTGAGTGCATTCGCGCGCTCTCGCTTTCTCCAGTTTACAATTTTTTGTTATTATTTATCTATTCCTGAGAGTTTATCTTATTTTTTATTTGTTTATTTAAATGAAGTCGACCAGTTGCCTGCCCTTCCTTCCATTATCCGTCACCGAGAAAAACTGAACAAAGTTCTGAGGTCGACCTTGTAAAGATAAGATTCAGGTCTGTCTGCTGTTTACCTTTGCTCCTGCGCGCACTGCCCTTCTCTCCACATTTATGTGTTTGTTTGTCTATCTAATCTTTGTGTTTTTATTTCTAATGAGGTCGACCAGTTGTCTATTTATTATTTTTTTTTACTACGCATCAATCTGCGCTGCTTGTCTTTGCTCCTGTGTGCTCGCGCACTCTCGCCTTTTCCACTTATTTTTATTTTTGATTTATTTTTGTTTTATTTTGTCAATTTAAAAAAATACGCATTGTGCTGTGCTGTTTGTGTTTGCTTGAGTGCATTCGCGCGCTCTCGCTTTCTCCACTTTACAATTTTTTTGTTATTATTTATCTATTCCTGAGAGTTTATCTTTTTTTTTATTTGTTTATTTAAATGAAGTCGACCAGTTGCCTGCCCTTCCTTCCATTATCCGTCACCGAGACAAACTGAACAAAGTTCTGAGGTCGACCTTGTAAAGATAAGGATTCAGGTCTCTCTGTTGTTTACCTTTGCTCCTGCGCGCACTGCCCTTCTCTCCACATTTATGTTTTTGTTTGTTTGTCTATCTAATCTTTTGGGTTTTTATTTCTAATGAGGTCGACCAGTTGTCTATTTATTATTTTGTTTACTACGCATCAAGCTGCGCTGCTTGTCTTTGCTCCTGTGTGCTCGCGCACTCTCGCTTTTTCCACTTATTTTTATTTTTGATTTATTTTGGCAATTTAACAAAAATACGCATCGTGCTGTGCTGTTTGTGTTTGCTTGAGTGCATTCGCGCGCTCTCGCTTTCTCCACTTTACAATTTTTTTGTTATTATTTATCTATTCCTGAGAGTTTATCTTATTTTTTATTTGTTTATTTAAATGAAGTCGACCAGTTGCCTGCCCTTCCTTCCATTATCCGTCACCGAGACAAACTGAACAAAGTTCTGAGGTCGACCTTGTAAAGATAAGGATTCAGGTCTGTTTGCTGTTTACCTTTGCTCCTGCGCGCACTGCCCTTCTCTCCACATTATGTGTTTGTTTGTTTGTCTATCTAATCTTTTGGGTTTTTATTTCTAATGAGGTCGACCAGTTGTCTATTTATTATTTTTTTTACTACGCATCAAGCTGCGCTGCTTTTCTTTGCTCCTGTGTGCTCGCGCACTCTCGCCTTTTCCACTTATTTTTATTTTTGTTTTATTTTTGATTTATTTTGTCAATTTAAAAAAAATACGCATCGTGCTGTGCTGTTTGTGTTTGCTTGAGATGCATTTGCGAGCTCTCGCTTTCTCTACTTTACAATTTTT
>NW_025958807.1:0-48831 GCF_023159225.1 Perognathus longimembris pacificus | reverse complement strand
GCGCTGCTTGTCTTTGCTCCTGTGTGCTCGCGCACACTCGCCTTTACCGACTTATTTTTATTTTTGATTTTTTTTTTAATTTATTTTGTCAATTTTAAAAAAAATACGCATTGTGCTGTGCTGTTTGTGTTTGCTTGAGTGCATTCGCGCGCTCTCGCTTTCTCCACTTTACAATTTTTTATGTTATGATTTATCTATTCCTGAGAGTTTATCTTATTTTTTATTTCTTTATTTAAATGAAGTCGACCAGTTGCCTGCAGTTCCTTCCATTATCCGTCACCGAGACAAACTGAACAAAGTTCTGAGGTCGACCTTGTAAAGATAAGGATTCAGGTCTGTCTGCTGTTTACCTTTGCTCCTGCGCGCACTGCCCTTCTCTCCACATTTATGTGTTTGTTTGTTTGTCTATCTAATCTTTTGGGTTTTTATTTCTAATGAGGTCGACCAGTTGTCTATTTATTATTTTTTTTACTACGCATCAAGCTGCGCTGCTTGTCTTTGCTCCTGTGTGCTCGCACACACTCGCCTTTTCCACTTATTTTTATTTTTGATTTATTTTTTATTTATTTTGTCATTTAAAAAAATACGCATCGTGCTGTGCTGTTTGTGTTTGCTTGAGTGCATTCGCGCGCTCTCGCTTTCTCCACTTTACAATTTTTTTGTTATTATTTATCTATTCCTGAGAGTTATCTTATTTTTTATTTTTTTATTTGTTTATTTAAATGAAGTCGACCAGTTGCCTGCCCTTCCTTCCATTATCCGTCACCGAGACAAACTGCACAAAGATCTGAGGTCGACCTTGTAAAGATGAGGATTCAGGTCTGTCTGCTGTTTACCTTTGCTCCTGCCCGCACTGCCCTTCTCTCCACATTTATGTGTTTGTTTGTCTATCTTATCTTTTGGGTTTTTATTTCTAATGAGGTCGACCAGTTGTCTATTTATTATTTTTTTTACTACGCATAGAGCTGCGCTGCTTTTCTTTGCTCCTGTGGTCTCGCGCACTCTCGCCTTTTCCACTTATTTTTATTTTTGATTTATTTTTGATTTATTTTGTCAATTTAAAAAAAATATACGCATCGTGCTGTGCTGTTTGTGTTTGCTTGAGTGCATTCGCGCGCCCTCGCTTTCTCCACTTTACAATTTTTTTGTTATTATTTATCTATTCCTGAGAGTTTATCTTATTTTTTATTTGTTTATTTAAATGAAGTCGACCAGTTTCCTGCCCTTCCTTCCATTATCCGTCACCGAGACAAACTGAACAAAGTTCTGAGGTCGACCTTGTAAAGATAAGGATTCAGGTCTGTCTGCTGTTTACCTTTGCTCCTGCGCGCACTGCCCTTCTCTCCACATTTATGTGTTTGTTTGTTTGTCTATCTAATCTTTTGGGTTTTTATTTCTAATGAGGTCGACCAGTTGTCTATTTATTATTTTTTTTACTACGCATCAAGCTGCACTGCTTGTCTTTGCTCCTGTGTGCTCGCGCACTCACGCCTTTTCCACTTATTTTTATTTTTGATTTATTTTTGATTTATTTTGTCAATTTAAAAAAATACGCATCGTGCTGTGCTGTTTGTGTTTGCTTGAGTGCATTCGCGCGCTCTCGCTTTCTCCACTTTACAATTTTTTTGTTATTATTTATCTATTCCTGAGAGTTTATCTTATTTTTTATTTGTTTATTTAAATGAAGTCGACCAGTTGCCTGCCCTTCCTTCCATTATCCGTCACCGAGACAAACTGAACAAAGTTCTGAGGTCGACCTTGTAAAGATAAGGAATCAGGTCTGTCTGCTGTTTCCCTTTGATCTTGCGGGCACTGCCCTTCTCTCCAGATTTATGTGTTTGTTTGTTTGTCTATCTCATCTTTTGGGTGTTTATTTCTAATGAGGTCGACCAGTTGTCTATTTATTATTTTTTTTACTACGCATCAAGCTGCGCTGCTTGTCTTTGCTCCTGTGTGCTCGCGCACTCTCGCCTTTTCCACTTATTTTTATTTTTGATTTATTTTTGATTTATTTTGTCAATTTTAAAAAAAAAATACGCATCGTGCTGTGCTGTTTGTGTTTGCTTGAGTGCATTCGCGCGTTCTCGCTTTTTGCACGTTACAATTTTTTGTTATTATTTATCTATTCCTGAGAGTTTATCTTATTTTTTATTTGTTTATTTAAATGAAGTCGACCAGTTGCCTGCCCTTCCTTCCATTATCCGTCACCGAGACAAACTGAACAAAGTTCTGAGGTCGACCTTGTAAAGATAAGGATTCAGGTCTGTCTGCTGTTTACCTTTGCTCCTGCGCGCACTGCCCTTCTCTCCACATTTATGTGTTTGTTTGTTTGTCTATCAAATCTTTTGGGTTTTTATTTCTAATGAGGTCAACCAGTTGTCTATTTATTATTTTTTTTACTACGCACCAAGCTGCGCTGCTTGTCTTTGCTCCTGTGTGCTCGCGCACTCTCGCCTTTTCCACTTATTTTTATTTTTGATTTATTTTTGATTTATTTTGTCAATTTAAAAAAAATACGCATCGTGCTGTGCTGTTTGTGTTTGCTTGAGTGCATTCGCGCGCTCTCACTTTCTCCACTTTACAATTTTTTTGTTATTATTTATCTATTCCTGAGAGTTTATCTTATTTTTTATTTGTTTATTTAAATGAAGTCGACCAGTTGCCTGCCCTTCCTTCCATTATCCGTCACCGAGATAAACTGAACAAAGTTCTGAGGTCCACCTTGTAAAGATAAGGAATCAGGTCTGTCTGCTGTTTACCTTTGCTCCTGCGCACACTGCCCTTCTCTCCACATTTATGTGTTTGTTTGTTTGTCTATCTCATCTTTTGGGTGTTTATTTCTAATGAGGTCGACCAGTTGTCTATTTATTATTTTTTTTACTACGCATCAAGCTGCGCTGCTTGTCTTTGCTCCTGTGTGCTCGCGCACTCTCGCCTTTTCCACTTATTTTTATTTTTGATTTATTTTTGATTTATTTTGTCAATTTTAAAAAAAAATACGCATCGTGCTGTGCTGTTTGTGTTTGCTTGAGTGCATTCGCGCATTCTCGCTTTCTGCACGTTACAATTTTTTGTTATTATTTATCTATTCCTGAGAGTTTATCTTATTTTTTATTTGTTTATTTAAATGAAGTCGACCAGTTGCCTGCCCTTCCTTCCATTATCCGTCACCGAGACAAACTGAACAAAGTTCTGAGGTCGACCTTGTAAAGATAAGGATTCAGGTCTGTCTGCTGTTTACCTTTGCTCCTGCGCGCACTGCCCTTCTCTCCACATTTATGTGTTTGTTTGTTTGTCTATCAAATCTTTTGGGTTTTTATTTCTAATGAGGTCAACCAGTTGTCTATTTATTATTTTTTTTACTACGCACCAAGCTGCGCTGCTTGTCTTTGCTCCTGTGTGCTCGCGCACTCTCGCCTTTTCCACTTATTTTTATTTTTGATTTATTTTTGATTTATTTTGTCAATTTAAAAAAAAATACGCATCGTGCTGTGCTGTTTGTGTTTGCTTGAGTGCATTCGCGCGCTCTCGCTTTCTCCACTTTACAATTTTTTTGTTATTATTTATCTATTCCTGAGAGTTTATCTTATTTTTTATTTGTTTATTTAAATGAAGTCGACCAGTTGCCTGCCCTTCCTTCCATTATCCGTCACCGAGACAAACTGAACAAAGTTCTGAGGTCGACCTTGTAAAGATAAGGATTCAGGTCTGTCTGCTGTTTACCTTTGCTCCTGCGCGCACTGCCCTTCTCTCCACATTTATGTGTTTGTTTGTTTGTCTATCAAATCTTTTGTGTTTTTATTTCTAATGAGGTCAACCAGTTGTCTATTTATTATTTTTTTTACTACGCACCAAGCTGCGCTGCTTGTCTTTGCTCCTGTGTGCTCGCGCACTCTCGCCTTTTCCACTTATTTTTATTTTTGATTTATTTTTGATTTATTTTGTCAATTTAAAAAAAAATACGCATCGTGCTGTGCTGTTTGTGTTTGCTTGAGTGCATTCGCGCGCTCTCGCTTTCTCCACTTTACAATTTTTTTGTTATTATTTATCTATTCCTGAGAGTTTATCTTATTTTTTATTTGTTTATTTAAATGAAGTCGACCAGTTGCCTGCCCTTCCTTCCATTATCCGTCACCGAGATAAACTGAACAAAGTTCTGAGGTCGACCTTGTAAAGATAAGGAATCAGGTCTGTCTGCTGTTTACCTTTGCTCCTGCGCACACTGCCCTTCTCTCCACATTTATGTGTTTGTTTGTTTGTCTATCTAATCTTTTGGGTTTTTATTTCTAATGAGGTCGACCAGTTGTCTATTTATTTTTTTTCACTACGCATCAAGCTGCGCTGCTTGTCTTTGCTCCTGTGTGCTCGCGCACTCTCGCCTTTTCCACTTATTTTTATTTTTGATTTATTTTTGATTCATTTTGTCAATTTTAAAAAAAAATACGCATCGTGCTGTGCTGTTTGTGTTTGCTTGAGTGCATTCGCGCGCTCTCGCTTTCTCCACTTTACAATTTTTTGTTATTATTTATCTATTCCTGAGAGTTTATCTTATTTTTAATTTGTTTATTTAAATGAAGTCGACCAGTTGCCTGCCCTTCCTTCCATTATCCGTCACCGAGACAAACTGAACAAAGTTCTGAGGTCGACCTTGTAAAGATAAGGATTCAGGTCTGTCTGCTGTTTACCTTTGCTCCTGCGCGCACTGCACTTCTCTCCATATTTATGTGTTTGTTTGTTTGTCTATCTAATGTTTTGGGTTTTTATTTCTAATGAGGTCGACCAGTTGTCTATTTATTATTTTTTTTACTACGCATCAAGCTGCGCTGCTTGTCTTTGCTCCTGTGTGCTCGCGCACACTCGCCTTTTCCACTTATTCTTATTTTTGATTTATTTTTGATTTATTTTGTCAATTTAAAAAAAAATACGCATCGTGCTGTGCTGTTTGTGTTTGATTGATTGCATTCGCGGGCTCTCGCTTTCTCCACTTTACAATTTTTTTGTTATGATTTATCTATTCCTGAGAGTTTATCTTATTTTTTATTTGTTTATTTAAATGAAGTCGACCAGTTGCCTGCCCTTCCTTCCATTATCCGTCACCGAGACAAACTGAACAAAGTTCTGAGGTCGACCTTGTAAAGATAAGGATTCAGGTCTGTCTGCTGTTTACCTTTGCTCCTGCGCGCACAGCCCTTCTCTCCACATTTATGTGTTTGTTTGTTTGTCTATCTAATCTTTTGGGTTTTTATTTCTAATGAGGTCGACCAGTTGTCTATTTATTATTTTTTTTACTACGCATCAAGCTGCGCTGCTTGTCTTTGCTCCTGTGTGCTCGCACACTCTCGCCTTTTCCACTTATTTTTATTTTTGATTTATTTTGTCAATTTAAAAAAAATACGCATCGTGCTGTGCTGTTTGTGTTTGCTTGAGTGCATTCGCGCGCTCTCGCTTTCTCCACTTTACAATTTTTTTGTTATTATTTATATATTCTTGAGTGTTTATCTTATTTTTTATTTGTTTATTTAAATGAAATCGTCCAGTTGTCTGCCCTTCCTTCCATTATCCGTCACCGAGACAAACTGAACAAAGTTCTGAGGTCGACCTTGTAAAGATAAGGATTCAGGTCTGTCTGCTGTTTACCTTTGCTCCTTCCCGCACTGCCCTTCTCTCCACATTTATGTGTTTGTTTGTTTGTCTATCTAATCTTTTGGGTTTTTATTTCTAATGAGGTCGACCAGTTGTCTATTTATTATTTTTTTTACTACGAATCAAGCTCCGCTGCTTGTCTTTGCTCCTGTGTGCTCGCGCACTCTCGCCTTTTCCACTTATTTTTATTTTTGATTTATTTTTGATTTATTTTGTCAATTTTAAAAAAAATGCGCATCGTGCTGTGCTGTTTGTGTTTGCTTGAGTGCATTCGCGCGCTCTCGCTTTCTCCACTTTACAATTTTTTTGTTATTATTTATCTATTCCTGAGAGTTTATCTTATTTTTTATTTGTTTATTTAAATGAAGTCGACCAGTTGCCTGCCCTTCCTTCCATTATCCGTCACCGAGACAAACTGAACAAAGTTCTGAGGTCGACCTTTTAAAGATAAGGAATCAGGTCTGTCTGCTGTTTACCTTTGCTCCTGCGCACACTGCCCTTCTCTCCACATTTATGTGTTTGTTTGTTTGTCTATCTAATCTTTTGGGTTTTTATTTCTAATGAGGTCGACCAGTTGTCTATTTATTTTTTTTTCACTACGCATCAAGCTGCGCTGCTTGTCTTTGCTCCTGTGTGCTCGCGCACTCTCGCCTTTTCCACTTATTTTTATTTTTGATTTATTTTTGATTCATTTTGTCAATTTAAAAAAAAAATACGCATCGTGCTGTGCTGTTTGTGTTTGCTTGAGTGCATTCGCGCGCTCTCGCTTTCTCCACTTTACAATTTTTTTGTTATTATTTATCTATTCCTGAGAGTTTATCTTATTTTTTATTTGTTTATTTAAATGAAGTCGACCAGTTGCCTGCCCTTCCTTCCATTATCCGTCACCGAGACAAACTGAACAAAGTTCTGAGGTCGACCTTGTAAAGATAAGGATTCAGGTCTGTCTGCTGTTTACCTTTGCTCCTGCGCGCACTGCCCTTCTCTCCACATTTATGTGTTTGTTTGTTTGTCTATCTAATCTTTTGGGTTTTTATTTCTAATGAGGTCGACCAGTTGTCTATTTATTATTTTTTTTACTACGCATCAAGCTGCGCTGCTTGTCTTTGCTCCTGTGTGCTCGCGCACTCTCGCCTTTTCCACTTATTTTTATTTTTGATTTATTTTTGATTTATTTTGTCAATTTTAAAAAAAATACGCATCGTGCTGTGCTGTTTGTGTTTGCTTGAGTGCATTCGCGCGCTCTCGCTTTCTCCACTTTACAATTTTTTTGTTATTATTTATCTATTCCTGAGAGTTTATCTTATTTTTAATTTGTTTATTTAAATGAAGTCGACCAGTTGCCTGCCCTTCCTTCCATTATCCGTCACCGAGAAAAACTGAACAAAGTTCTGAGGTCGACCTTGTAAAGATAAGGATTCAGGTCTGTCTGCTGTTTACCTTTGCTCCTGGGCGCACTGCACTTCTCTCCACATTTATGTGTTTGTTTGTTTGTCTATCTAATGTTTTGGGTTTTTATTTCTAATGAGGTCGACCAGTTGTCTATTTATTATTTTTTTTACTACGCATCAAGCTGCGCTGCTTGTCTTTGCTCCTGTGTGCTCGCGCACTCTCGCCTTTTCCACTTATTTTTATTTTTGATTTATTTTTGATTTATTTTGTCAATTTAAAAAAAAATACGCATCGTGCAGTGCTGTTTGTGTTTGCTTGAGTGCATTCGCGCGCTCTCGCTTTCTCCACTTTACAATTTTTTGTTATTATTTATCTATTCCTGAGAGTTTATCTTATTTTTTATTTGTTTATTTAAATGAAGTCGACCAGTTGCCTGCCCTTCCTTCCATTATCCGTCACCGAGACAAACTGAACAAAGTTCTGAGGTCGACCTTGTAAAGATAAGGATTCAGGTCTGTCTGCTGTTTACCTTTGCTCCTGTGCGCACTGCCCTTCTCTCCACATTTATGTGTTTGTTTGTTTGTCTATCAAAACTTTTGGGTTTTTATTTCTAATGAGGTCGACCAGTTGTCTATTTATTATTTTTTTTACTACGCATCAAGCTGCGCTGCTTGTCTTTGCTCCTGTGTGCTCGCGCACTCTCGCCTTTTCCACTTATTTTTATTTTTGATTTATTTTGTCAAATTTAAAAAAAAATACGCATCGTGCTGTGCTGTTTCTGTTTGATTGAGTGCATTCGCGCGCTCTCGCTTTCTCCACTTTACAATTTTTTTGTTATTATTTATCTATTCCTGAGAGTTTATCTTATTTTTTATTTGTTTATTTAAATGAAGTCGACCAGTTGCCTGCCCTTCCTTCCATTATCCGTCACCGAGACAAACTGAACAAAGTTCTGAGGTCGACCTTGTAAAGATAAGGATTCAGGTCTGTCTGCTGTTTACCTTTGCTCCTGCGCGCACTGCCCTTCTCTCCACATTTATGTGTTTGTTTGTTTGTCTATCTAATCTTTTGGGTTTTTATTTCTAATGAGGTCGACCAGTTTTCTATTTATTATTTTTTTTACTACGCATCAAGCTGCGCTGCTTGTCTTTGCTCCTGTGTGCTCGCGCACTCTCACCTTTTCCACTTATTTTTATTTTTGATTTATTTTTGATTTATTTTGTCTATTTTAAAAAAAATGCGCATCGTGCTGTGCTGTTTTTGTTTGCTTGAGTGCATTCGCGCGCTCTCGCTTTCTCCACTTTACAATTTTTTTGTTATTATTTATCTATTCCTGAGAGTTTATCTTATTGTTTATTTGTTTATTTAAATGAAGTCGACCAGTTGCCTGCCCTTCCTTCCATTATCCGTCACCGAGACAAACTGAACAAAGTTCTGAGGTCGACCTTGTAAAGATAAGGATTCAGGTCTGTCTGCTGTTTACCTTTGCTCCTGCGCGCACTGCCCTTCTCTCCACATTTATGTGTTTGTTTGTTTGTCTATGTAATCTTTTGGGTTTTTATTTCTAATGAGGTCGACCAGTTGTCTATTTATTATTTTTTTTACTACGCATCAAGCTGCGCTGCTTGTCTTTGCTCCTGTGTGCTCGCGCACTCTCGCCTTTTCCACTTATTTTTATTTTTGATTTAATTTGTCAATTTTAAAAAAAAATACGCATCGTGCTGTGCTGTTTGTGTTTGCTTGAGTGCATTCGCGCGCTCTCGCTTTCTCCACTTTACAATTTTTTTGTTATTATTTATCTATTCCTGAGAGTTTATCTTATTTTTTATTTGTTTATTTAAATGAAGTCGACCAGTTGCCTGCCCTTCCTTCCATTATCCGTCACCGAGACAAACTGAACAAAGTTCTGTGGTCGACCTTGTAAAGATAAGGATTCAGGTCTGTCTGCTGTTTACCTTTGCTCCTGCGCGCACTGCCCTTCTCTCCACATTTATGTGTTTGTTTGTTTGTCTATCTAATCTTTTGGGTTTTTATTTCTAATGAGGTCGACCAGTTGTCTATTTATTATTTTTTTTTCTACGCATCAAGCTGCGCTGCTTGTCTTTGCTCCTGTGTGCTCGCGCACTCTCGCCTTTTCCACTTATTTTTATTTTTGATTTATTTTTTATTTATTTTGTCAATTTAAAAAAATACGCATCGTGCTGTGCTGTTTTTTGTTTGCTTGAGTGCATTCGCGCGCTCTCGCTTTCTCCACTTTACAATTTTTTTGTTATTATTTATCTATTCCTGAGAGTTTATCTTATTTTTTATTTGTTTATTTAAATGAAGTCGACCAGTTGCCTGCCGTTCCTTCCATTATCCGTCACCAAGACAAACTGAACAAAGTTCTGAGGTCGACCTTGTAAGGATAAGGTTTCAGGTCTGTCTGCTGTTTACCTTTGCTCCTGCGCGCACTGCCCTTCTCTCCACATTTATGTGTTTGTTTCTTTGTCTATCTAATCTTTTGGGTTTTTATTTCTAATGAGGTCGACCAGTTGTCTATTTATTATTTTTTTTACTACGCATCTAGCTGCGCTGCTTGTCTTTGCTCCTGTGTGCTCGCGCACTCTCGCCTTTTCTACTTATTTTTATTTTTGATTTATATTTGATTTATTTTGTCAATTTTAAAAAAAATACGCATCGTGCTGTGCTGTTTGTGTTTGCTTGAGTGCATTCGCGCGCTCTCGCTTTCTCCACTTTACAATTTTTTTGTTATTATTTATCTATTCCTGAGAGTTTATCTTATTTTTTATTTGTTTATTTAAATGAAGTCGACCAGTTGCCTGACCTTCCTTCCATTATCCGTCACCGAGACAAACTGAACAAAGTTCTGAGGTCGACCTTGTAAAGATAAGGAATCAGGTCTGTCTGCTGTTTACCTTTGCTCTTGCGCGCACTGCCCTTCTCTCCACATTTATGTGTTTGTTTGTTTGTCTATCTCATCTTTTGGGTTTTTATTTCTAATGAGGTCGACCAGTTGTCTATTTATTATTTTTTTTACTACGCATCAAGCTGCGCTGCTTGTCTTTGCTCCTGTATGCTCGCGCACTCTCGCCTTTTCCACTTATTTTTATTTTTGATTTATTTTTGATTTATTTTGTCAATTTTAAAAAAAAAATACGCATCGTGCTGTGCTGTTTGTGTTTGCTTGAGTGCATTCGCGCGTTCTCGCTTTCTGCACGTTACAATTTTTTTGTTATTATTTATCTATTCCTGAGAGTTTATCTTATTTTTTATTTGTTTATTTAAATGAAGTCGACCAGTTGCCTGCCCTTCCTTCCATTATCCGTCACCGAGACAAACTGAACAAAGTTCTGAGGTCGACCTTGTAAAGATAAGGATTCAGGTCTGTCTGCTGTTTACCTTTGCTCCTGCGCGCACTGCCCTTCTCTCCACATTTATGTGTTTGTTTGTTTGTCTATCTAATCTTTTGGGTTTTTATTTCTAATGAGCTCGACCAGTTGTCTATTTATTATTTTTTTACTACGCATCAAGCTGCGCTGCTTGTCTTTGATCCTGTGTGCTCGCGCACTCTCGCCTTTTCCACTTATTTTTATTTTTGATTTATTTTTGATTTATTTTGTCTATTTAAAAAAAATACGCATCGTGCTGTGCTGTTTGTGTTTGCTTGAGTGCATTCGCGCGCTCTCGCTTTCTCCACTTTACAATTTTTTTGTTATGATTTATCTATTCCTGAGAGTTTATCTTATTTTTTATTTGTTTATTTAAATGAAGTCGACCAGTTGCCTGCCCTTCCTTCCATTATCCGTCACCGAGACAAACTGAACAAAGTTCTGAGGTCGACCTTGTAAAGATAAGGATTCAGGTCTGTCTGCTGTTTACCTTTGCTCCTGCGCGCACTGCCCTTCTCTCCACATTTATGTGTTTGTTTGTTTGTCTATCTAATCTTTTGGGTTTTTATTTCTAATGAGGTCGACCAGTTTTCTATTTATTATTTTTTTTACTACGCATCAAGCTGCGCTGCTTGTCTTTGCTCCTGTGTGCTCGCGCACTCTCACCTTTTCCACTTATTTTTATTTTTGATTTATTTTTGATTTATTTTGTCAATTTTAAAAAAAATGCGCATCGTGCTGTGCTGTTTTTGTTTGCTTGAGTGCATACGCGCGCTCTCGCTTTCTCCACTTTACAATTTTTTTGTTATTATTTATCTATTCCTGAGAGTTTATCTTATTGTTTATTTGTTTATTTAAATGAAGTCGACCAGTTGCCTGCCCTTCCTTCCATTATCCGTCACCGAGACAAACTGAACAAAGTTCTGAGGTCGACCTTGTAAAGATAAGGATTCAGGTCTGTCTGCTGTTTACCTTTGCTCCTGCGCGCACTGCCCTTCTCTCCACATTTATGTGTTTGTTTGTTTGTCTATCTAATCTTTTGGGTTTTTATTTCTAATGAGGTCGACCAGTTGTCTATTTATTATTTTTTTTACTACGCATCAAGCTGCGCTGCTTGTCTTTGCTCCTGTGTGCTCGCGCACTCTCGCCTTTTCCACTTATTTTTATTTTTGATTTAATTTGTCAATTTTAAAAAAAAATACGCATCGTGCTGTGCTGTTTGTGTTTGCTTGAGTGCATTCGCGCGCTCTCGCTTTCTCCACTTTACAATTTTTTTGTTATTATTTATCTATTCCTGAGAGTTTATCTTATTTTTTATTTGTTTATTTAAATGAAGTCGACCAGTTGCCTGCCCTTCCTTCCATTATCCGTCACCGAGACAAACTGAACAAAGTTCTGTGGTCGACCTTGTAAAGATAAGGATTCAGGTCTGTCTGCTGTTTACCTTTGCTCCTGCGCGCACTGCCCTTCTCTCCACATTTATGTGTTTGTTTGTTTGTCTATCTAATCTTTTGGGTTTTTATTTCTAATGAGGTCGACCAGTTGTCTATTTATTATTTTTTTTACTACGCATCAAGCTGCGCTGCTTGTCTTTGCTCCTGTGTGCTCGCGCACTCTCGCCTTTTCCACTTATTTTTATTTTTGATTTATTTTTGATTTATTTTGTCAATTTTAAAAAAATACGCATCGTGCTGTGCTGTTTGTGTTTGCTTGAGTGCATTCGCGCGCTCTCGCTTTCTCCACTTTACAATTTTTTTGTTATTATTTATCTATTCCTGAGAGTTTATCTTATTTTTTATTTGTTTATTTAAATGAAGTCGACCAGTTGCCTGCCGTTCCTTCCATTATCCGTCACCAAGACAAACTGAACAAAGTTCTGAGGTCGACCTTGTAAGGATAAGGTTTCAGGTCTGTCTGCTGTTTACCTTTGCTCCTGCGCGCACTGCCCTTCTCTCCACATTTATGTGTTTGTTTCTTTGTCTATCTAATCTTTTGGGTTTTTATTTCTAATGAGGTCGACCAGTTGTCTATTTATTATTTTTTTTACTACGCATCAAGCTGCGCTGCTTGTCTTTGCTCCTGTGTGCTCGCGCACTCTCGCCTTTTCTACTTATTTTTATTTTTGATTTATATTTGATTTATTTTGTCAATTTTAAAAAAAATACGCATCGTGCTGTGCTGTTTGTGTTTGCTTGAGTGCATTCGCGCGCTCTCGCTTTCTCCACTTTACAATTTTTTTGTTATTATTTATCTATTCCTGAGAGTTTATCTTATTTTTTATTTGTTTATTTAAATGAAGTCGACCAGTTGCCTGACCTTCCTTCCATTATCCGTCACCGAGACAAACTGAACAAAGTTCTGAGGTCGACCTTGTAAAGATAAGGAATCAGGTCTGTCTGCTGTTTACCTTTGCTCTTGCGCGCACTGCCCTTCTCTCCACATTTATGTGTTTGTTTGTTTGTCTATCTCATCTTTTGGGTTTTTATTTCTAATGAGGTCGACCAGTTGTCTATTTATTATTTTTTTTACTACGCATCAAGCTGCGCTGCTTGTCTTTGCTCCTGTATGCTCGCGCACTCTCGCCTTTTCCACTTATTTTTATTTTTGATTTATTTTTGATTTATTTTGTCAATTTTAAAAAAAAAATACGCATCGTGCTGTGCTGTTTGTGTTTGCTTGAGTGCATTCGCGCGTTCTCGCTTTCTGCACGTTACAATTTTTTTGTTATTATTTATCTATTCCTGAGAGTTTATCTTATTTTTTATTTGTTTATTTAAATGAAGTCGACCAGTTGCCTGCCCTTCCTTCCATTATCCGTCACCGAGACAAACTGAACAAAGTTCTGAGGTCGACCTTGTAAAGATAAGGATTCAGGTCTGTCTGCTGTTTACCTTTGCTCCTGCGCGCACTGCCCTTCTCTCCACATTTATGTGTTTGTTTGTTTGTCTATCTAATCTTTTGGGTTTTTATTTCTAATGAGCTCGACCAGTTGTCTATTTATTATTTTTTTACTACGCATCAAGCTGCGCTGCTTGTCTTTGATCCTGTGTGCTCGCGCACTCTCGCCTTTTCCACTTATTTTTATTTTTGATTTATTTTTGATTTATTTTGTCTATTTAAAAAAAATACGCATCGTGCTGTGCTGTTTGTGTTTGCTTGAGTGCATTCGCGCGCTCTCGCTTTCTCCACTTTACAATTTTTTTGTTATGATTTATCTATTCCTGAGAGTTTATCTTATTTTTTATTTGTTTATTTAAATGAAGTCGACCAGTTGCCTGCCCTTCCTTCCATTATCCGTCACCGAGACAAACTGAACAAAGTTCTGAGGTCGACCTTGTAAAGATAAGGATTCAGGTCTGTCTGCTGTTTACCTTTGCTCCTGCGCGCACTGCCCTTCTCTCCACATTTATGTGTTTGTTTGTTTGTCTATCTAATCTTTTGAGTTTTTATTTCTAATGAGGTCGACCAGTTGTCTATTTATTATTTTTTTTACTACGCATCAAGCTGCGCTGCTTGTCTTTGCTCCTGTGTGCTCGCGCACTCTCGCCTTTTCCACTTATTTTTATTTTTGATATATTTTTGATTTATTTTGTCAATTTTAAAAAAAATACGCATCGTGCTGTGCTGTTTGTGTTTGCTTGAGTGCATTCGCGCGCTCTCGCTTTCTCCACTTTACAATTTTTTTGTTATTATTTATCTATTCCTGAGAGTTTATCTTATTTTTTATTTGCTTATTTAAATGAAGTCGACCAGTTGCCTGCCGTTCCTTCCATTATCCGTCACCAAGACAAACTGAACAAAGTTCTGAGGTCGACCTTGTAAGGATAAGGATTGATGTCTGTCTGCTGTTTACCTTTGCTCCTGCGCGCACTGCCCTTCTCTCCACATTTATGTGTTTGTTTGTTTGTCTATCTCATCTTTTGGGTTTTTATTTCTAATGAGGTCGACCAGTTGTCTATTTATTATTTTTTTTACTACGCATCAAGCTGCGCTGCTTGTCTTTGCTCCTGTGTGCTCGCGCAATCTCGCCTTTTCCACTTATTTTTATTTTTGATTTATTTTTGATTTATTTTGTCAATTTTAAAAAAAAATACGCATCGTGCTGTGCTGTTTGTGTTTGCTTGAGTGCATTCGCGCGTTCTCGCTTTCTGCACGTTACAATTTTTTTGTTATTATTTATCTATTCCTGAGAGTTTATCTTATTTTTTATTTGTTTATTTAAATGAAGTCGACCAGTTGCCTGCCCTTCCTTCCATTATCCGTCACCGAGACAAACTGAACAAAGTTCTGAGGTCGACCTTGTAAAGATAAGGATTCAGGTCTGTCTGCTGTTTACCTTTGCTCCTGTGCGCACTGCCATTCTCTCCACATTTATGTGTTTGTTTGTTTGTCTATCTAATCTTTTGGGTTTTTATTTCTAATGAGCTCGACCAGTTGTCTATTTATTATTTTTTTACTACGCATCAAGCTGCGCTGCTTGTCTTTGCTCCTGTGTGCTCGCGCACTCTCGCCTTTTCCACTTATTTTTATTTTTGATTTATTTTTGATTTATTTTGTCAATTTAAAAAAAAATACGCATCGTGCTGTGCTGTTTGTGTTTGCTTGAGTGCATTCGCGCGCTCTCGCTTTCTCCACTTTACAATTTTTTTGTTATGATTTATCTATTCCTGAGAGTTTATCTTATTTTTTATTTGTTTATTTAAATGAAGTCGACCAGTTGCCTGCCCTTCCTTCCATTATCCGTCACCGAGACAAACTGAACAAAGTTCTGAGGTCGACCTTGTAAAGATAAGGATTCAGGTCTGTCTGCTGTTTACCTTTGCTCCTGCGCGCACTGCCATTCTCTCCACATTTATGTGTTTGTTTGTTTGTCTATCTAATCTTTTGGGTTTTTATTTCTAATGAGGTCGACCAGTTGTCTATTTGTTATTTTTTTTACTACGCATCAAGCTGCGCTGCTTGTCTTTGCTCCTGTGTGCTCGCGCACTCTCGCCTTTTCCACTTATTTTTATTTTTGATTTATTTTTGATTTATTTTGTCAATTTTAAAAAAAATACGCATCGTGCTGTGCTGTTTGTGTTTGCTTGAGTGCATTCGCGCGCTCTCGCTTTCTCCACTTTACAATTTTTTTGTTATTATTTATCTATTCCTGAGAGTTTATCTTATTTTTTATTTGTTTATTTAAATGAAGTCGACCAGTTGCCTGCCGTTCCTTCCATTATCCGTCACCGAGACAAACTGAACAAAGTTCTGAGGTCGACCTTGTAAGGATAAGGATTGATGTCTGTCTGCTGTTTACCTTTGCTCCTGCGCGCACTGCCCTTCTCTCCACATTTATGTGTTTGTTTGTTTGTCTATCTAATCTTTTGGGTTTTTATTTCTAATGAGGTCGACCAGTTGTCTATTTATTATTTTTTTTACTACGCATCAAGCTGCGCTGCTTGTCTTTGCTCCTGTGTGCTCGCGCACTCTCGCCTTTTCCACTTATTTTTATTTTTGATTTATTTTTGATTTATTTTGTCAATTTAAAAAAAAAATACGCATCGTGCTGTGCGGTTTGTGTTTGCATGAGTGCATTCGCGCTCTCTCGCTTTCTCCTCTTTACAATTTTTTGTTATTATTTATCTATTCCTGAGAGTTTATCTTATTTTTTATTTGTTTATTTAAATGAAGTCGACCAGTTGCCTGCCCTTCCTTCCATTATCCGTCACCGAGACAAACTGAACAAAGTTCTGAGGTCGACCTTGTAAAGATAAGGATTCAGGTCTGTCTGCTGTTTACCTTTGCTCCTGCGCGCACTGCCCTTCTCTCCACATTTATGTGTTTGTTTGTTTGTCTATCTAATCTTTTGGGTTTTTGTTTCTAATGAGGTCGACCAGTTGTCTATTTATTATTTTTTTTACTACGCATCAAGTTGCGCTGCTTGTCTTTGCTCCTGTGTGCTCGTGCACTCTCGCCTTTTCCACTTATTTTTATTTTTGATTTATTTTGTCAATTTTAAAAAAACAATACGCATCGTGCTGTGCTGTTTGTGTTTGCTTGAGTGCATTCGCGCGCTCTCGCTTTCTCCACTTTACAATTTTTTTGTTATTACTTATCTATTCCTGAGAGTTTATCTTATTTTTATTTGTTTATTTAAATGAAGTCGACCAGTTGCCTGCCCTTCCTTCCATTATCCGTCACCGAGACAAACTGAACAACGTTCTGAGGTCGACCTTGTAAACATAAGGATTCAGGTCTGTCTGCTGTTTACCTTTGCTCCTGCGCACACTGCCCTTCTCTCCACATTTATGTGTTTGTTTGTTTGTCTATCTAATCTTTTGGGTTTTTATTTCTAATGAGGTCGACCAGTTGTCTATTTATTATTTTTTTTACTACGCATCAAGCTGCGCTGCTTGTCTTTGCTCCTGTGTGCTCGCGCACTCTCGCCTTTTCCACTTATTTTTATTTTTGATTTATTTTTGATTTATTTTGTCAATTTAAAAAAAAATACGCATCGTGCTGTGCTGTTTGTGTTTGCATGAGTGCATTCGCGCTCTCTCGCTTTCTCCACTTTATAATTTTTTTGTTATTATTTATCTATTCCTGAGAGTTTATCTTATTTTTTAGTTGTTTATTTAAATGAAGTCGACCAGTTGCCTGCCCTTCCTTCCATTATCCGTCACCGAGACAAACTGAACAAAGTTCTGAGGTCGACCTTGTAAAGATAAGGATTCAGGTCTGTCTGCTGTTTACCTTTGCTCCTGCGCGCACTGCCCTTCTCTCCACATTTATGTGTTTGTTTGTTTGTCTATCTAATCTTTTGGGTTTTTATTTCTAATGAGGTCGACCAGTTGTCTATTTATTATTTTTTTTACTACGCATCAAGTTGCGCTGCTTGTCTTTGCCCCGTGTGCTCGCGCACTCTCGCCTTTTCCACTTATTTTTATTTTTTATTTATTTTTGATTTATTTTGTCAAATTTAAAAAAAAAATACGCATCGTGCTGTGCTGTTTGTGTTTGCTTGAGTGCATTCGCGCGCTCTCGCTTTCTCTACTTTACAATTTTTTTGTTATGATTTATCTATTCCTGAGAGTTTATCTTATTTTTTATTTGTTTATTTAAATGAAGTCGTCCAGTTGCCTGCCCTTCCTTCCATTATCCGTCACCGAGACAAACTGAACAAAGTTCTGAGGTCGACCTTGTAAAGATAAGGATTCAGGTCTGTCTGCTGTTTACCTTTGCTCCTGCGCGCACTGCCCTTCTCTCCACATTTATGTGTTTGTTTGTTTGTCTATCTAATATTTTGGGGTTTTATTTCTAATGAGGTCGACCAGTTGTCTATTTATTATTTTTTTTACTACGCATCAAGCTGCGCTGCTTGTCTTTGCTCCTGTGTGCTCGCGCACTCTCGCCTTTTCCACTTATTTTTATTTTTGATTTATTTTTGATTTATTTTGTCAATTTAAAAAAAAATACGCATCATGCTGTGCTGTTTGTGTTTGCTTGAGTGCATTCGCGCGCTCTCGATTTCTCCACTTTACAATTTTTTTGTTATTATTTATCTAATCCTGAGAGTTCATCTTATTTTTTATTTGTTTATTTAAATGAAGTCGTCCAGTTGCCTGCCCTTCCTTCCATTATCCGTCACCGAGACAAACTGAACAAAGTTCTGAGTTCGACCTTGTAAAGATAAGGATTCAGGTCTGTCTGCTGTTTACCTTTGCTCCTGCGCACACTGCCCTTCTCTCCACATTTATGTGTTTGTTTGTTTGTCTATCTAATCTTTTGGGTTTTTATTTCTAATGAGGTCGACCAGTTGTCTATTTATTATTTTTTTTACTACGCATCAAGCTGCGCTGCTTGTCTTTGCTCCTGTGTGCTCGCGCACTCTCGCCTTTTCCACTTATTTTTATTTTTGATTTATTTTTGATTTATTTTGTCAATTTAAAAAAAAATACGCATCGTGCTGTGCTGTTTGTGTTTGCATGAGTGCATTCGCGCTCTCTCGCTTTCTCCACTTTACAATTTTTTTGTTATTATTTATCTATTCCTGAGAGTTTATCTTATTTTTTAGTTGTTTATTTAAATGAAGTCGACCAGTTGCCTGCCCTTCCTTCCATTATCCGTCACCGAGACAAACTGAACAAAGTTCTGAGGTCGACCTTGTAAAGATAAGGATTCAGGTCTGTCTGCTGTTTACCTTTGCTCCTGCGCGCACTGCCCTTCTCTCCACATTTATGTGTTTGTTTGTTTGTCTATCTAATCTTTTGGGTTTTTATTTCTAATGAGGTCGACCAGTTGTCTATTTATTATTTTTTTTACTACGCATCAAGTTGCGCTGCTTGTCTTTGCCCCGTGTGCTCGCGCACTCTCGCCTTTTCCACTTATTTTTATTTTTTATTTATTTTTGATTTATTTTGTCAATTTTAAAAAAAAATACGCATCGTGCTGTGCTGTTTGTGTTTGCTTGAGTGCATTCGCGCGCTCTCGCTTTCTCTACTTTACAATTTTTTTGTTATTATTTATCTATTCCTGAGAGTTTATCTTATTTTTTATTTGTTTATTTAAATGAAGTCGTCCAGTTGCCTGCCCTTCCTTCCATTATCCGTCACCGAGACAAACTGAACAAAGTTCTGAGGTCGACCTTGTAAAGATAAGGATTCAGGTCTGTCTGCTGTTTACCTTTGCTCCTGCGCGCACTGCCCTTCTCTCCACATTTATGTGTTTGTTTGTTTGTCTATCTAATATTTTGGGTTTTTATTTCTAATGAGGTCGACCAGTTGTCTATTTATTATTTTTTTTACTACGCATCAAGCTGCGCTGCTTGTCTTTGCTCCTGTGTGCTCGCGCACTCTCGCCTTTTCCACTTATTTTTATTTTTGATTTATTTTTGATTTATTTTGTCAATTTAAAAAAAAATACGCATCATGCTGTGCTGTTTGTGTTTGCTTGAGTGCATTCGCGCGCTCTCGCTTTCTCCACTTTACAATTTTTTTGTTATTATTTATCTATTCCTGAGAGTTTATCTTATTTTTTATTTGTTTATTTAAATGAAGTCGTCCAGTTGCCTGCCCTTCCTTCCATTATCCGTCACCGAGACAAACTGAACAAAGTTCTGAGTTCGACCTTGTAAAGATAAGGATTCAGGTCTGTCTGCTGTTTACCTTTGCTCCTGCGCGCACTGCCCTTCTCTCCACATTTATGTGTTTGTTTGTTTATCTATCTAATTTTTTGGGTTTTTATTTCTAATGAGGTCGACCAGTTGTCTATTTATTATTTTTTTTACTACGCATCAAGCTGCTTTGCTTGTCTTTGCTCCTGTGTGCTCGCGCACTCTCGCCTTTTCCACTTATTTTTATTTTTGATTTATTTTTGATTTATTTTGTCAATTTTAAAAATAAATACGCATCGTGCTGTGCTGTTTGTGTTTGCTTGAGTGCATTCGCGCGCTCTCGCTTTCTCCACTTTACAATTTTTTTGTTATTATTTATCTATTCCTGAGAGTTTATCTTATTTTTTATTTGTTTATTTAAATGAAGTCGACCAGTTGCCTGACCTTCCTTCCATTATCCGTCACCGAGACAAACTGAACAAAGTTCTGAGGTCGACCTTGTAAAGATAAGGATTCAGGTCTGTCTGCTGTTTACCTTTGCTCCTGCGCGCACTGCCCTTCTCTCCATATTTATGTGTTTGTTTGTTTGTCTATCTAATCTTTTGGGTTGTTATTTCTAATGAGGTCGACCAGTTGTCTATTTATTATTTTTTTTACTACGCATCAAGCTGCGCTGCTTGTCTTTGCTCCTGTGTGCTCGCGCACTCTCGCCTTTTCCACTTATTTTTATTTTTGATTTATTTTTGATTTATTTTGTCAATTTTAAAAAAAATACGCATCGTGCTGTGCGGTTTGTGTTTGCTTGAGTGCATTCGCGCGCTCTCGCTTCCTCCACTTTACAATTTTTTTGTTATTATTTATCTATTCCTGAGAGTTTATCTTATTTTTTATTTGGTTATTTAAATGAAGTCGACCAGTTGCCTGCCCTTCCTTCCATTATCCGTCACCGAGACAAACTGAACAAAGTTCTGAGGTCGACCTTGTAAAGATAAGGATTCAGGTCTGTCTGCTGTTTACCTTTGCTCCTGCGCGCACTGCCCTTCTCTCCACATTTATGTGTTTGTTTGTTTGTCTATCTAATCTTTTGGGTTTTTATTTCTAATGAGGTCGACCAGTTGTCTATTTATTATTTTTTTTACTACGCATCAAGCTGCGCTGCTTGTCTTTGCTCCTGTGTGCTCGCGCACTCTCGCCTTTTCCACTTATTTTTATTTTTGATTTATTTTTGATTTATTTTGTCAATTTAAAAAAAAATACGCATCGTGCTGTGCTGTTTCTGTTTGCTTGAGTGCATTCGCGCGCTCTCGCTTTCTCCACTTTACAATTTTTTTGTGATTATTTATCTATTCCTGAGAGTTTATCTTAATTTTTATTTGTTTATTTAAATGAAGTCGACCAGTTGCCTGCCCTTCCTTCCATTATCCGTCACCGAGACAAACTGAACAAAGTTCTGAGTTCGACCTTGTAAAGATAAGGATTCAGGTCTGTCTGCTGTTTAACTTTGCTCCTGCGCGCACTGCCCTTCTCTCCACATTTATGTGTTTTTTTGTTTGTCTATCTAATCTTTTGGGTTTTTATTTCTAATGAGGTCGACCAGTTGTCTATTTATTATTTTTTTTACTACGCATCATGCTGCGCTGCTTGTCTTTGCTCCTGTGTGCTCGCGCACTCTCGCCTTTTCCACTTATTTTTATATTTGATTTATTTTTGATTTATTTTGTCAATTTAAAAAAAAATACGCATCGTGCTGTGCTGTTTGTGTTTGCTTGAGTGCATTCGCGCGCTCTCGCTTTCTCCACTTTACAATTTTTTTGTTATTATTTATCTATTCCTGAGAGTTTATCTTATTTTTTATTTGTTTATTTAAATGAAGTCGACCAGTTGCCTGCCCTTCCTTCCATTATCCTTCACCGAGACAAACTGAACAAAGTTCTGAGGTCGACCTTGTAAAGATAAGGATTCAGGTCTGTCTGCTGTTTACCTTTGCTCCTGCGCGCACTGCCCTTCTCTCCACATTTATGTGTTTGATTGTTTGTCTATCTAATCTTTTGGGTTTTTATTTCTAATGAGGTCGACCAGTTGTCTATTTATTATTTTTTTTACTACGCATCAAGCTGCGCTGCTTGTCTTTGCTCCTGTGTGCTCGCGCACTCTCGCCTTTTCCACTTATTTTTATTTTTGATTTATTTTGTGAATTTTTAAAAAAAAATACGCATCGTGCTGTGCTGTTTGTGTTTGCTTGAGTGCATTCGCGCGCTCTCGCTTTCTCCACTTTACAATTTTTTTGTTATTATTTATCTATTCCTGAGAGTTTATCTTATTTTTGATTTGTTTATTTAAATGAAGTCGACCAGTTGCCTGCCCTTCCTTCCATTATCCGTCACCGAGACAAACTGAACAAAGTTCTGAGGTCGACCTTGTAAAGATAAGGATTCAGGTCTGTCTGCTGTTTACCTTTGCTCCTGCGCGCACTGCCCTTCTCTCCACATTTATGTGTTTGTTTGTTTGTCTATCTAATTTTTTGGGTTTTTATTTCTAATGAGGTCGACCAGTTGTCTATTTATTATTTTTTTTACTACGCATCAAGCTGCGCTGCTTGTCTTTGCTCCTGTGTGCTCGCGCACTCTCGCCTTTTCCACTTATTTTTATTTTTGATTTATTTTTGATTTATTTTGTCAATTTAAAAAAAAAATACGCATCGTGCTGTGCTGTTTGTGTTTGCCTGAGTGCATTCGCGCGCTCTCGCTTTCTCCACTTTACAATTTTTTTGTTATTATTTATCTATTCCTGAGAGTTTATATTATTTTTGATTTGTTTATTTAAATGACGTCGACCAGTTGCCTGCCCTTCCTTCCATTATCCGTCACCGAGACAAACTGAACAAAGTTCTGAGGTCGACCTTGTAAAGATAAGGATTCAGGTCTGTCTGCTGTTTACCTTTGCTCCTGCGCGCACTGCCCTTCTCTCCACATTTATGTGTTTGTTTGTTTGTCTATCTAATCTTTTGGGTTTTTATTTCCAATGAGGTCGACCAGTTGTCTATTTATTATTTTTTTTACTACGCATCAAGCTGCGCTGCTTGTCTTTGCTCCTGTGTGCTCGCGCACTCTCGCCTTTTCCACTTATTTTTATTTTTGATTTATTTTTGATTTATTTTGTCAATTTTAAAAAAAAAATACGCATCATGCTGTGCTGTTTGTGTTTGCCTGAGTGCATTCGCGCGCTCGCGCTTTCTCCACTTTACAATTTTTTTGTTATTATTTATCTATTCCTGAGAGTTTATCTTATTTTTTATTTGTTTATTTAAATGAAGTCGACCAGTTGCCTGCCCTTCCTTCAATTATCCGTTACCGAGACAAACTGAACAAAGTTCTGAGGTCGACCTTGTAAAGATAAGGATTCAGGTCTGTCTGCTGTTTACCATTGCTCCTGCGCGCACTGCCCTTCTCTCCACATTTATGTGTTTGTTTGTTTGTCTATCTAATCTTTTGGGTTTTTATTTCTAATGAGGTCGACCAGTTGTCTATTTATTATTTTTTTTACTACGCATCAAGCTGCGCTGCTTGTCTTTGCTCCTGTGTGCTCGCGCACTCTCGCCTTTTCCACTTATTTTTATTTTTGATTTATTTTTGATTTATTTTGTCAATTTTAAAAAAAAATACGCATCGTGCTGTGCTGTTTGTGTTTGCTTGAGTGCATTCGCGCGCTCTGGCTTTCTCCACTTTACATTTTTTTGTTATTATTTATCTATTCCTGAGAGTTTATCTTATTTTTTATTTGTTTATTTAAATGAAGTCGACCAGTTGCCTGCCCTTCCTTCCATTATCCGTCACCGAGACAAACTGAACAAATTTCTGAGGTCGACCTTGTAAAGATAAGGATTCAGGTCTGTCTGCTGTTTACCTATGCTCCTGCGCACACTGCCCTTCTCTCCACATTTATGTGTTTGTTTGTTTGTCTATCTAATATTTTGGGTTTTTATTTCTAATGAGGTCGACCAGTTGTCTATTTATTATTTTTTTTACTACGCATCAAGCTGCGCTGCTTGTCTTTGCTCCTGTGTGCTCGCGCACTCTCGCCTTTTCCACTTATTTTTATTTTTGATTTATTTTTGATTTATTTTGTCAATTTTAAAAAAAAATACGCATCGTGCTGTGCTGTTTGTGTTTGCTTGAGTGCATTCGCGCGCTCTCGCTTTCTCCACTTTACAATTTTTTTGTTATTATTTATCTATTCCTGAGAGTTTATCTTATTTTTTATTTGTTTATTTAAATGAAGTCGACCAGTTGCCTGCGCTTCCTTCCATTATCCGTCACCGAGACAAACTGAACAAAGTTCAGAGGTCGACCTTGTAAAGATAAGGATTCAGGTATGTCTGCTGTTTACCTTTGCTCCTGCGCGCACTGCCCTTCTCTCCACATTTATGTGTTTGTTTGTTTGTCTATCTAATCTTTTGGGTTTTTATTTCTAATGAGGTCGACCAGTTCTCTATTTATTATTTTTTTTACTACGCATCAAGCTGCGCTGCTTGTCTTTGCTCCTGTGTGCTTGCGCACTCTCGCCTTTTCCACTTATTTTTATTTTTGATTTATTTTTGATTTATTTTGTCAATTAAAAAAAAATACGCATCGTGCTGTGCTGTTTGTGTTTGCTTGAGTGCATTGGCGCGCTCTCGTTTTCTCCACTTTACAATTTTTTTGTTATTATTTATCTATTCCTGAGAGTTTATCTTATTTTTTATTTGTTTATTTAAATGAAGTCGACCAGTTGCCTGCCCTTCCTTCCATTATCCGTCACCGAGACAAACTGTACAAAGTTCTGAGGTCGACCTTGTAAAGATAAGGATTCAGGTCTGTCTGCTGTTTACCTTTGCTCCTGCGCGCACTGCCCTTCTCTCCACATTTATGTGTTTGTTTGTTTGTCTATCTAATCTTTTGGGTTTTTATTTCTAATGAGGTCGACCAGTTGTCTATTTATTATTTTTTTTACTACGCATCAAGCTGCGCTGCTTGTCTTTGCTCCTGTGTGCTCGCGCACTCTCGCCTTTTCCACTTATTTTTATTTTTGATTTATTTTTGATTTATTTTGTCAATTTTAAAAAAAAATACGCATCCTGCTGTGCTGTTTGTGTTAGTCTGAGTGCATTCGCGCGCTCTCGCTTTCTCCACTTTACAATTTTTTTGTTATTATTTATCTATTCCTGAGAGTTTATCTTATTTTTTATTTGTTTATTTAAATGAAGTCGACCAGTTGCCTGCCCTTCCTTCAATTATCCGTCTCCGAGACAAACTGAACAAAGTTCTGAGGTCGACCTTGTAAAGATAAGGATTCAGGTCTGTCTGCTGTTTACCATTGCTCCTGCGCGCACTGCCCTTCTCTCCACATTTATGTGTTTGTTTGTTTGTCTATCTAATCTTTCGGGTTTTTATTTCTAATGAGGTCGACCAGTTGACTATTTATTATTTTTTTTACTACGCATCAAGCTGTGCTGCTTGTCTTTGCTCCTGTGTGCTCCCGCACTCTCGCCTTTTCCACTTATTTTTATTTTTGATTTATTTTGTCAATTTTAAAAAAAAATACGCATCGTGCTGTGCTGTTTGTGTTTGCTTGAGTGCATTCGCGCGCTCTCGCTTTCTCCACTTTACAATTTTTTTGTTATTATTTATCTATTCCTGAGAGTTTATCTTATTTTTTATTTGTTTATTTAAATGAAGTCGACCAGTTGCCTGCCCTTCCTTCCATTATCCGTCACCGAGACAAACTGAACAAAGTTCTGAGGACGACCTTGTAAAGATAAGGATTCAGGTCTGTCTGCTGTTTACCTTTGCTCCTGCGCGCACTGCCCTTCTCTCCACATTTATGTGTTTGTTTGTTTGTCTATCTAATCTTTTGGGTTTTTATTTCTAATGAGGTCGACCAGTTGTCTATTTATTATTTTTTTTACTACGCATCAAGCTGCGCTGCTTGTCTTTGCTCCTGTGTGCTCGCGCACTCTCGCCTTTTCCACTTATTTTTATTTTTGATTTATTTTTGATTTATTTTGACAATTTTTAAAAAAAAATACGCATCGTGCTGTGCTGTTTGTGTTTGCTTGAGTGCATTCGCGCGCTCTCGCTTTCTCCACTTTACAATTTTTTTGTTATTATTTATCTATTTCTGAGAGTTTATCTTATTTTTTATTTGTTTATTTAAATGAAGTCGACCAGTTGCCTGCCCTTCCTTCCATTATCCGTCACCGAGACAAACAGAACAAAGTTCTGAGGTCGACCTTGTAAAGATAAGGATTCAGGTCTGTCTGCTGTTTACCTTTGCTCCTGGGCGCACTGCCCTTCTCTCCACATTTATGTGTTTGTTTGTTTGTCTATCTAATCTTTTGGGTTTTTATTTCTAATGAGGTCGACCAGTTGTCTATTTATTATTTTTTTTACTACGCATCAAGCTGCGCTGCTTGTCTTTGCTCCTGTGTGCTCGCGCACTCTCGCCTTTTCCACTTATTTTTATTTTTGATTTATTTTTTATTTATTTTGTCAATTTAAAAAAAAATACGCATCGTGCTGTGCTGTTTGTGTTTGCTTGAGTGCATTCGCGCGCTCTCACTTTCTCCACTTTACAATTTTTTGTTATTATTTATCTATTCCTGAGAGTTTATCTTATTTTTTATTTGTTTATTTATATGAAGTCGACCAGTTGCCTGCCCTTCCTTCCATTATCCGTCACCGAGACAAACTGAACAAAGTTCTGAGGTCGACCTTGTAAAGATAAGGATTCAGGTCTGTGTGCTGTTTACCTTTGCTCCTGGGCGCACTGCCCTTCTCTCCACATTTATGTGTTTGTTTGTTTGTCTATCTAATCTTTTGGGTTTTTATTTCTAATGAGGTCGACCAGTTGTCTATTATTTTTTTTACTACGCATCAAGCTGCGCTGCTTGTCTTTGCTCCTGTGTGCTCGCGCACTCTCGCCTTTTCCACTTATTTTTATTTTTGATTTATTTTTGATTTATTTTGTCAATTTAAAAAAAATATGCATCGTGCTGTGCTGTTTGTGTTTGCTTGAGTGCATTCACGCGCTCTCGCTTTCTCCACTTTACAATTTTTTTGTTATTATTTATCTATTCCTGAGAGTTTATCTTATTTTTTATTTGTTTATTTAAATGAAGTCGACCAGTTGCCTGCCCTTCCTTCCATTATCCGTCACCGAGACAAACTGAACAAAGTTCTGAGGACGACCTTGTAAAGATAAGGATTCAGGTCTGTCTGCTGTTTACCTTTGCTCCTGCGCGCACTGCCCTTCTCTCCACATTTATGTGTTTGTTTGTTTGTCTATCTAATCTTTTGGGTTTTTATTTATAATGAGGTCGACCAGTTGTCTATTTATTATTTTTTTTACTACGCATCAAGCTGCGCTGCTTGTCTTTGCTCCTGTGTGCTCGCGCACTCTCGCCTTTTCCACTTATTTTTATTTTTGATTTATTTTTGATTTATTTTGTCAATTTAAAAAAAATACGCATCGTGCTGTGCTGTTTGTGTTTGCTTGAGTGCATTCGCGCGCTCTAGCTTTCTCCACTTTACAATTTTTTTGTTATTATTTATCTATTCCTGAGAGTTTATCTTATTTTTTATTTGTTTATTTAAATGAAGTCGACCATTTGCCTGCCCTTCCTTCCATTATCCGTCACCGAGACAAACTGAACAAAGTTCTGAGGTCGACCTTGTAAAGATAAGGATTCAGGTCTGTCTGCTCTTTACCTTTGCTCCTGCGCGCACTGCCCTTCTCTCCACATTTATGTGTTTGTTTGTTTGTCTATCTAATCTTTTGGGTTTTTATTTCTAATGAGGTCGACCAGTTGTCTATTTATTATTTTTTTTTACTACGCATCAAGCTGCGCTGCTTGTCTTTGCTCCTGTGTGCTCGCGCACTCTCGCCTTTTCCACTTATTTTTATTTTTGATTTATTTTTGATTTATTTTGACAATTTTTAAAAAAAAATACGCATCGTGCTGTGCTGTTTGTGTTTGCTTGAGTGCATTCGCGCGCTCTCGCTTTCTCCACTTTACAATTTTTTTGTTATTATTTATCTATTTCTGAGAGTTTATCTTATTTTTTATTTGTTTATTTAAATGAAGTCGACCAGTTGCCTGCCCTTCCTTCCATTATCCGTCACCGAGACAAACAGAACAAAGTTCTGAGGTCGACCTTGTAAAGATAAGGATTCAGGTCTGTCTGCTGTTTACCTTTGCTCCTGCGCGCACTGCCCTTCTCTCCACATTTATGTGTTTGTTTGTTTGTCTATCTAATCTTTTGGGTTTTTATTTCTAATGAGGTCGACCAGTTGTCTATTTATTATTTTTTTTACTACGCATCAAGCTGCGCTGCTTGTCTTTGCTCCTGTGTGCTCGCGCACTCTCGCCTTTTCCACTTATTTTTATTTTTGATTTATTTTTTATTTATTTTGTCAATTTAAAAAAAATACGCATCGTGCTGTGCTGTTTGTGTTTGCTTGAGTGCATTCGCGCGCTCTCGCTTTCTCCACTTTACAATTTTTTGTTATTATTTATCTATTCCTGAGAGTTTATCTTATTTTTTATTTGTTTATTTATATGAAGTCGACCAGTTGCCTGCCCTTCCTTCCATTATCCGTCACCGAGACAAACTGAACAAAGTTCTGAGGTCGACCTTGTAAAGATAAGGATTCACGTCTGTGTGCTGTTTACCTTTGCTCCTGGGCGCACTGCCCTTCTCTCCACATTTATGTGTTTGTTTGTTTGTCTATCTAATCTTTTGGGTTTTTATTTCTAATGAGGTCGACCAGTTGTCTATTTATTATTTTTTTTACTACGCATCAAGCTGCGCTGCTTGTCTTTGCTCCTGTGTGCTCGCGCACTCTCGCCTTTTCCACTTATTTTTATTTTTGATTTATTTTGATTTATTTTGTCAATTTAAAAAAAATATGCATCGTGCTGTGCTGTTTGTGTTTGCTTGAGTGCATTCACGCGCTCTCGCTTTCTCCACATTACAATTTTTTTGTTATTATTTATCTATTCCTGAGAGTTTATCTTATTTTTTATTTGTTTATTTAAATGAAGTCGACCAGTTGCCTGCCCTTCCTTCCATTATCCATCACCGAGACAAACTGTACAAAGTTCTGAGGTCGACCTTGTAAAGATAAGGATTCAGGTCTGTCTGCTGTTTACCTTTGCTCCTGCGCGCACTGCCCTTCTCTCCACATTTATGTGTTTGTTTGTTTGTCTATCTAATCTTTTGGGTTTTTATTTCTAATGAGGTCGACCAGTTGTCTATTTATAATTTTTTTTACTACGCATCAACCTGCGCTGCTTGTCTTTGCTCCTGTGTGCTCGGGCACTCTCGCCTTTTCCAATTATTTTTATTTTTGATTTATTTTTGATTTATTTTGTCAATTTAAAAAAAAATACGCATCGTGCTGTGCTGTTTGTGTTTGCTTGAGTGCATTCGCGCGCTCTAGCTTTCTCCACTTTACAATTTTTTTGTTATTATTTATCTATTCCTGAGAGTTTATCTTATTTTTTATTTGCTTATTTAAATGAAGTCGACCATTTGCCTGCACTTCCTTCCATTATCCGTCACCGAGACAAACTGAACAAAGTTCTGAGGTCGACCTTGTAAAGATAAGGATTCAGGTCTGTCTGCTGTTTACCTTTGCTCCTGCGCGCACTGCCCTTCTCTCCACATTTATGTGTTTGTTTGTTTGTCTATCTAATCTTTTGGGTTTTTATTTCTAATGAGGTCGACCAGTTGTCTATTTATTATTTTTTTTACTACGCATCAAGCTGCGCTGCTTGTCTTTGCTCCTGTGTGCTCGCGCACTCTCGCCTTTTCCACTTATTTTTATTTTTGATTTATTTTTGATTTATTTTGACAATTTAAAAAAAAATACGCATCGTGCTGTGCTGTTTGTGTTTGCTTGAGTGCATTCGCGCGCTCTCGCTTTCTCCACTTTACAATTTTTTTGTTATTATTTATCTATTTCTGAGAGTTTATCTTATTTTTTATTTGTTTATTTAAATGAAGTCGACCAGTTGCCTGCCCTTCCTTCCATTATCCGTCACCGAGACAAACAGAACAAAGTTCTGAGGTCGACCTTGTAAAGATAAGGATTCAGGTCTGTCTGCTGTTTACCTTTGCTCCTGGGCGCACTGCCCTTCTCTCCACATTTATGTGTTTGTTTGTTTGTCTATCTAATCTTTTGGGTTTTTATTTCTAATGAGGTCGACCAGTTGTCTATTTATTATTTTTTTTACTACGCATCAAGCTGCGCTGCTTGTCTTTGCTCCTGTGTGCTCGCGCACTCTCGCCTTTTCCACTTATTTTTATTTTTGATTTATTTTTGATTTATTTTGTCAATTTAAAAAAAAATACGCATCGTGCTGTGCTGTTTGTGTTTGCTTGAGTGCATTCGCGCGCTCTCGCTTTCTCCACTTTACAATTTTTTGTTATTATTTATCTATTCCTGAGAGTTTATCTTATTTTTTATTTGTTTATTTAAATGAAGTCGACCAGTTGCCTGCCCTTCCTTCCATTATCCGTCACCGAGACAAACTGAACAAAGTTCTGAGGTCGACCTTGTAAAGATAAGGATTCAGGTCTGTGTGCTGTTTACCTTTGCTCCTGGGCGCACTGCCCTTCTCTCCACATTTATGTGTTTGTTTGTTTGTCTATCTAATCTTTTGGGTTTTTATTTCTAATGAGGTCGACCAGTTGTCTATTTATTATTTTTTTTACTACGCATCAAGCTGCGCTGCTTGTCTTTGCTCCTGTGTGCTCGCGCACTCTCGCCTTTTCCACTTATTTTTATTTTTGATTTATTTTTGATATATTTTGTCAATTTAAAAAAAATATGCATCGTGCTGTGCTGTTTGTGTTTGCTTGAGTGCATTCACGCGCTCTCGCTTTCTCCACTTTACAATTTTTTTGTTATTATTTATCTATTCCTGAGAGTTTATCTTATTTTTTATTTGTTTATTTAAATGAAGTCGACCAGTTGCCTGCCCTTCCTTCCATTATCCGTCACCGAGACAAACTGAACAAAGTTCTGAGGTCGACCTTGTAAAGATAAGGATTCAGGTCTGTCTGCTGTTTACCTTTGCTCCTGCGCGCACTGCCCTTCTCTCCACATTTATGTGTTTGTTTGTTTGTCTATCTAATCTTTTGGGATTTTATTTCTAATGAGGTCGACCAGTTGTCTATTTATTATTTTTTTTTACTACGCATCAACCTGCGCTGCTTGTCTTTGCTCCTGTGTGCTCGGGCACTCTCGCCTTTTCCACTTATTTTTATTTTTGATTTATTTTTTCAATTTAAAAAAAAAATACGCATCGTGCTGTGCTGTTTGTGTTTGCTTGAGTGCATTCGCGCGCTCTCGCTTTCTCCACTTTACAATTTTTTGTTATTATTTATCTATTCCTGAGAGTTTATCTTATTTTTTATTTGTTTATTTAAATGAAGTCGACCAGTTGCCTGCCCTTCCTTCCATTATCCGTCACCGAGACAAACTGAACAAAGTTCTGAGGTCGACCTTGTAAAGATAAGGATTCAGGTCTGTCTGCTGTTTACCTTTGCTCCTGCGCGCACTGCCCTTCTCTCCACATTTATGTGTTTGTTTGTTTGTCTATCTAATCTTTTGGGTTTTATTTCTAATGAGGTCGACCAGTTGTCTATTTATTATTTTTTTTACTACGCATCAAGCTGCGCTGCTTGTCTTTGCTCCTGTGTGCTCGCGCACTCTCGCCTTTTCCACTTATTTTTATTTTTGATTTATTTTTGATTTATTTTGTCAATTTAAAAAAAAATACGCATCGTGCTGTGCTGTTTGTGTTTGCTTGAGTGCATTCGCCCGCTCTCGCTTTCTCCAATTTACAATTTTTTTGTTATTATTTATCTATTCCTGAGAGTTTATCTTATCTTTATTTGTTTATTTAAAATTAAGTCGACCAGTTGCCTGCCCTTCCTTCCATTATACGTCACCGAGACAAACTGAACAAAGTTCTGAGGTCGACCTTGTAAAGATAAGTGTTCAGGTCTGTCTGCTGTTTACCTTTGCTCCTGCCCGCACTGCCCTTCTCTCCACATTTAAGTGTTTGTTTGTTTGTCTATCTAATCTTTTGGGTTTTTATTTCTAATGAGGTCGACCAGTTGTCTATTTATTTTTTTTTTTACTACGCATCATCTGCGCTGCTTTTCTTTGCTCCTGTGTGCTCGCGCACTCTCGCCTTTTCCACTTATTTTTATTTTTGATTTATTTTTGATTTATTTTGTCAATTTAAAAAAAACATACGCATCGTGCTGTGTTGTTTGTGTTTGCTTGAGTGCATTCGCGCGCTCTCGCTTTCTCCACTTTACAATTTTTTTGTTATTATTTATCTATTCCTGAGAGTTTATCTTATTTTTATTTGTTTATTTAAATGAAGTCGACCAGTTGCCTGCCCTTCCTTCCATTATCCGTCACCGAGACAAACTGAACAAAGTTCTGAGGTCGACCTTGTAAAGATAAGGATTCATGTCTGTCTGCTGGTTACCTTTGCTCCTGCGCGCACTGCCCTTCTCTCCACATTTATGTGTTTGTTTGTTTGTCTATCTAATCTTTTGGGTTTTTATTTCTAATGAGGTCGACCAGTTGTCTATTTATTATTTTTTTTACTACGCATCAAGCTGCGCTGCTTGTCTTTGCTCCTGTGTGCTCGCGCACTCTCGCCTTTTCCACTTATTTTTATTTTTGATTTACTTTTGATTTATTTTGTCAATTTAAAAAAAAAATACGCATCGTGCTGTGCTGTTTGTGTTTGCTTGAGTGCATTCGCGCGCTCTCGCTTTCTCCACTTTACAATTTTTTTGTTATGATTTATCTATTCCTGAGAGTTTATCTTATTTTTTATTTGTTTATTTAAATGAAGTCGACCAGTTGCCTGCCCTTCCTTCCATTATCCGTCACCGAGACAAACTGAACAAAGTTCTGAGGTCGACCTTGTAAAGATAAGGATTCATGTCTGTCTGCTGGTTACCTTTGCTCCTGCGCGCACTGCCCTTCTCTCCACATTTATGTGTTTGTTTGTTTGTCTATCTAATCTTTTGGGTTTTTATTTCTAATGAGGTCGACCAGTTGTCTATTTATTATTTTTTTTACTACGCATCAACCTGCGCTGCTTGTCTTTGCTCCTGTGTGCTCGGCCACTCTCGCCTTTTCCACTTATATTTATTTTGGATTTATTTTGTCAATTTTAAAAAAAATACGCATCGTGCTGTGCTGTTTTTGTTTGCTTGAGTGCATTCGCGCGCTCTCGCTTTCTCCACTTTACAATTTTTTTGTTATTATTTATCTATTCCTGAGAGTTTATCTTATTTTTTATTTGTTTATTTAAATGAAGTCGACCAGTTGCCTGCCCTTCCTTCCATTATCAGTCACCGAGACAAACTGAACAAAGTTCTGAGGTCGACCTTGTAAAGATAAGGATTCATGTCTGTCTGCTGGTTACCTTTGCTCCTGCGCGCACTGCCCTTCTCTCCACATTTATGTGTTTGTTTGTTTGTCTATCTAATCTTTAGGGTTTTTATTTCTAATGAGGTCGACCAGTTGTCTATTTATTATTTTTTTTACTACGCATCAAGCTGCGCTGCTTGTCTTTGCTCCTGTGTGCTCGCGCACTCTCGCCTTTTCCACTTATTTTTATTTTTGATTTATTTTGTCAATTTTAAAAAAAATACGCATCGTGCTGTGCTGTTTGTGTTTGCTTGAGTGCATTCGCGCGCTCTCGCTTTCTCCACTTTACAATTTTTTTGTTATTATTTATCTATTCCTGAGAGTTTATCTTATTTTTTATTTGTTTATTTAAATGAAGTCGCCCAGTTGCCTGCCCTTCCTTCCATTATCCGTCACCGAGACAAACTGAACAAAGTTCTGAGGTCGACCTTGTAAAGATAAGGATTCAGGTCTGTCTGCTGTTTACCTTTGCTCCTGCGCTCACTGCCCTTCTCTCCACATTTATGTGTTTGTTTGTTTGTCTATCTAATCTTTTGGGTTTTTATTTCTAATGAGGTCGACCAGTTGTCTATTTATTACTTTTTTTACTACGCATCAAGCTGCGCTGCTTGTCTTTGCTCCTGTATGCTCGCGCACTCTCGCCTTTTCCACTTATTTTTATTTTTGATTTATTTTTGATTTATTTTGTCAATTTTAAAAAAAAATACGCATCGTGCTGTGCTGTTTATGTTTGCTTGAGTGCATTCGCGCACTCTCGCTTTCTCCACATTACAATTTTTTTGTTATTATTTATCTATTCCTGAGAGTTTATCTTATTTTTTATTTGTTTATTTAAATGAAGTCGACCAGTTGCCTGCCCTTCCTTCCATTATACGTCACCGAGACAAACTGAACAAAGTTCTGAGGTCGACCTTGTAAAGATAAGGGTTCAGGTCTGTCTGCTGTTTCCCTTTGCTCCTGCCCGCACTGCCCTTCTCTCCACATTTATGTGTTTGTTTGTTTGTCTATCTAATCTTTTGGGTTTTCATTTCTAATGAGGTCGACCAGTTGTCTATTTATTTTTTTTTTTACTACGCATCATCTGCGCTGCTTTTCTTTGCTCCTGTGTGTTCGCGCACTCTCGCCTTTTCCACTTATTTTTATTTTTGATTTATTTTTGATTTATTTTGACAATTTTTTAAAAAAAATACGCATCGTGCTGTGCTGTTTGTGTTTGCTTGAGTGCATTCGCGCGCTCTCGCTTTCTCCACTTTACAATTTTTTTGTTATTATTTATCTATTTCTGAGAGTTTATCTTATTTTTTTGTTTATTTAAATGAAGTCGACCAGTTGCCTGCCCTTCCTTCCATTATCCGTCACCGAGACAAACTGAACAAAGTTCTGAGGTCGACCTTGTAAAGATAAGGATTCAGGTCTGTCTGCTGTTTACCTTTGCTCCTGGGCGCACTGCCCTTCTCTCCACATTTATGTGTTTGTTTGTTTGTCTATCTAATCTTTTGGGTTTTTATTTCTAATGAGGTCGACCAGTTGTCTATTTATTATTTTTTTTACTACGCATCATCTGCGCTGCTTGTCTTTGCTCCTGTGTGCTCGCGCACTCTCGCCTTTTCCACTTATTTTTATTTTTGATTTACTTTTGATTTATTTTGTCAATTTAAAAAAAAAATACGCATCGTGCTGTGCTGTTTGTGTTTGCTTGAGTGCATTCGCGCGCTCTCGCTTTCTCCACTTTACAATTTTTTTGTTATTATTTATCTATTCCTGAGAGTTTATCTTATTTTTTATTTGTTTATTTAAATGAAGTCGACCAGTTGCCTGCCCTTCCTTCCATTATCCGTCACCGAGACAAACTGAACAAAGTTCTGAGGTCGACCTTGTAAAGATAAGGATTCATGTCTGTCTGCTGGTTACCTTTGCTCCTGCGCGCACTGCCCTTCTCTCCACATTTATGTGTTTGTTTGTTTGTCTATCTAATCTTTTGGGTTTTTATTTCTAATGAGGTCGACCAGTTGTCTATTTATTATTTTTTTTACTACGCATCAACCTGCGCTGCTTGTCTTTGCTCCTGTGTGCTCGGCCACTCTCGCCTTTTCCACTTATATTTATTTTGGATTTATTTTGTCAATTTTAAAAAAAATACGCATCGTGCTGTGCTGTTTGTGTTTGCTTGAGTGCATTCGCGCGCTCTCGCTTTCTCCACTTTACAATTTTTTTGTTATTATTTATCTATTCCTGAGAGTTTATCTTATTTTTTATTTGTTTATTTAAATGAAGTCGACCAGTTGCCTGCCCTTCCTTCCATTATCAGTCACCGAGACAAACTGAACAAAGTTCTGAGGTCGACCTTGTAAAGATAAGGATTCATGTCTGTCTGCTGGTTACCTTTGCTCCTGCGCGCACTGCCCTTCTCTCCACATTTATGTGTTTGTTTGTTTGTCTATCTAATCTTTTGGGTTTTTATTTCTAATGAGGTCGACCAGTTGTCTATTTATTATTTTTTTTTACTACGCATCATGCTGCGCTGCTTTTCTTTGCTCCTGTGTGCTCGCGCACTCTCGCCTTTTCCACTTATTTTTATTTTTGATTTATTTTTGATTTATTTTGTCAATTTTAAAAAAAAATACGCATCGTGCTGTGCTGTTTGTGTTTGCTTGAGTGCATTCGCGCGCTCTCGCTTTCTCCACTTTACAATTTTTTTGTTATTATTTATCTATTCCTGAGAGTTTATCTTATTTTTTATTTGTTTATTTAAATGAAGTCGACCAGTTGCCTGCCCTTCCTTCCATTATCCGTCACCGAGACAAACTGAACAAAGTTCTGAGGTCGACCTTGTAAAGATAAGGATTCAGATCTGTCTGCTGTTTACCTTTGCTCCTGCGCACACTGCCCTTCTCTCCACATTTATGTGTTTGTTTGTTTGTCTATCTAATCTTTTGGGTTTTTATTTCTAATGAGGTCGACCAGTTGTCTATTTATTATTTTTTTTACTACGCATCAAGCTGCGCTGCTTGTCTTTGCTCCTGTGTGCTCGCGCACTCTCGCCTTTTCCACTTATTTTTATTTTTGATTTATTTTTGATTTATTTTGACAATTTTTTAAAAAAAATACGCATCGTGCTGTGCTGTTTGTGTTTGCTTGAGTGCATTCGCGCGCTCTCGCTTTCTCCACTTTACAATTTTTTTGTTATTATTTATCTATTTCTGAGAGTTTATCTTATTTTTTATTTGTTTATTTAAATGAAGTCGACCAGTTGCCTGCCCTTCCTTCCATTATCCGTCACCGAGACAAACTGAACAAAGTTCTGAGGTCGACCTTGTAAAGATAAGGATTCAGGTCTGTCTGCTGTTTACCTTTGCTCCTGGGCGCACTGCCCTTCTCTCCACATTTATGTGTTTGTTTGTTTGTCTATCTAATCTTTTGGGTTTTTATTTCTAATGAGGTCGACCAGTTGTCTATTTATTATTTTTTTTACTACGCATCAAGCTGCGCTGCTTGTCTTTGCTCCTGTGTGCTTGCGCACTCTCGCCTTTTCCACTTATTTTTATTTTTGATTTATTTTTGATTTATTTTGTCAATTTAAAAAAAATAGGCATCGTGCTGTGCTGTTTGTGTTTGCTTGAGTGCATTCGCGCGCTCTCGCTTTCTCCACTTTACAATTTTTTTGTTATTATTTATCTATTCCTGAGAGTTTATCTTATTTTTTATTTGTTTATTTAAATGAAGTCGACCATTTGCCTGCCCTTCCTTCCATTATCCGTCACCGAGACAAACTGAACAAAGTTCTGAGGTCGACCTTGTAAAGATAAGGATTCAGGTCTGTCTGCTGTTTTCCTTTGCTCCTGCGCGCACTGCCCTTCTCTCCACATTTATGTGTTTGTTTGTTTGTCTATCTAATCTTTTGGGTTTTTATTTCTAATGAGGTCGACCAGTTGTCTATTTATTTTTTTTTTACTACGCATCTAGCTGCGCTGTTTGTCTTTGCTCCTGTGTGCTCGGGCACTCTCGCCTTTTCCACTTATTTTTATTTTTGATTTATTTTTGATTTATTTTGTCAATTTTAAAAAAAATACGCATCGTGCTGTGCTGTTTGTGTTTGCTTGAGTGCTTTCGCGCGCTCTCGCTTTCTCCACTTTACAATTTTTTTGTTATTATTTATCTATTCCTGAGAGTTTATCTTAATTTTTATTTGTTTATTTAAATGAAGTCGACCAGTTGCCTGCCCTTCCTTCCATTATCCGTCACCGAGACAAACTGAACAAAGTTCTGAGGTCTACCTTGTATAGATAAGTATTCAGGTCTGTCTGCTGTTTACCTTTGCTCCTGCGCGCACTGCCCTTCTCTCCACATTTATGTGTTTGTTTGTTTGTCTATCTAATCTTTTGGGTTTTTATTTCTAATGAGGTCGACCAGTTGTCTATTTATTATTTTTTTTTACTACGCATCAAGCTGCGCTGCTTGTCTTTGCTCCTGTGTGCTCGCGCACTCTCGCCTTTTCCACTTATTTTTATTTTTGATTTATTTTTGATTTATATTGTCAATTTAAAAAAAAATACGCATCGTGCTGTGCTGTTTGTGTTTGCTTGAGTGCATTCGCGCGCTCTCGCTTTCTCCACTTTACAATTTTTTTGTTATTATTTATCTATTCCTGAGAGTTTATCTTATTTTTTATTTGTTTATTTAAATGAAGTCGACCAGTTGCCTGCCCTTCCTTCCATTATCCGTCACCGAGATAAACTGAACAAAGTTCTGAGGTCGACCTTGTAAAGATAAGGATTCAGGTCTGTCTGCTGTTTACCTTTGCTCCTGCGCGCACTGTCCTTCTCTCCACATTTATGTGTTTGTTTGTTGGTCTATCTAATCTTTTGGGTTTTTATTTCTAATGAGGTCGAACAGTTGTCTATTTATTATTTTTTTTACTACGCATCAAGCTGCGCTGCTTGTCTTTGCTCCTGTGTGCTCGCGCACTCTCGCCTTTTCCACTTATTTTTATTTTTGATTCATTTTTTTATTTATTTTGTCAATTTAAAAAAAAATACGCATCGTGCTGTGCTGTTTGTGTTTGCTTGAGTGCATTCGCGCTCTCGCTTTCTCCACTTTACAATTTTTTTGTTATTATTTATCTATTCCTGAGAGTTTATCTTATTTTTTATTTGTTTATTTAAATGAAGTCGACCAGTTGCCTGCCCTTCCTTCCATTATCCGTCACCGAGACAAACTGAACAAAGTTCTGAGGTGGACCTTGTAAAGATAAGGATTCAGGTCTGTCTGCTGTTTACCTTTGCTCCTGCGCTCACTGCCCTTCTCTCCACATTTATGAGTTTGTTTGTTTGTCTATCTAATCTTTTGGGTTTTTATTTCTAATGAGGTCGACCAGTTGTCTATTTATTATTTTTTTTACTACGCATCAAGCTGCGCTGCTTGTCTTTGCTCCTGTGTGCTCGCGCACTCTCGCCTTTTCCACTTATTTTTATTTTTGATTTACTTTTGATTTATTTTGTCAATTTAAAAAAAAATACGCATCGTGCTGTGCTGTTTGTGTTTGCTTGAGTGCATTCGCGCGCTCTCGCTTTCTCCACTTTACAATTTTTTTGTTATTATTTATCTATTCCTGAGAGTTTATCTTATTTTTTATTTGTTTATTTAAATGAAGTCGACCAGTTGCCTGCCCTTCCTTCCATTATCCGTCACCGAGACAAACTGAACAAAATTCTGAGGTCGACCTTGTAAAGATAAGGATTCATGTCTGTCTGCTGGTTACCTTTGCTCCTGCGCGCACTGCCCTTCTCTCCACATTTATGTGTTTGTTTGTTTGTCTATCTAATCTTTTGGGTTTTTATTTCTAATGAGGTCGACCAGTTGTCTATTTATTATTTTTTTTACTACGCATCAACCTGCGCTGCTTGTCTTTGCTCCTGTGTGCTCGGGCACTCTCGCCTTTTCCACTTATTTTTATTTTTGATTTATTTTGTCAATTTTTAAAAAAATACGCATCGTGCTGTGCTGTTTTTGTTTGCTTGAGTGCATTCGCGCACTCTCGCTTTCTCCACATTACAATTTTTTTGTTATTATTTATCTATTCCTGAGAGTTTATCTTATTTTTTATTTGTTTATTTAAATGAAGTCGACCAGTTGCCTGCCCTTCCTTCCATTATACGTCACCGAGACAAACTGAACAAAGTTCTGAGGTCGACCTTGTAAAGATAAGGGTTCAGGCCTGTCTGCTGTTTACCTTTGCTCCTGCCCGCACTGCCCTTCTCTCCACATTTATGTGTTTGTTTGTTTGTCTATCTAATCTTTTGGGTTTTTATTTCTAATGAGGTCGACCAGTTGTCTATTTTTTTTTTTTTACTACGCATCATCTGCGCTGCTTTTCTTTGCTCCTGTGCGCTCGCGCACTCTCGCCTTTTCCACTTATTTTTATTTTTGATTTATTTTTGATTTATTTTGACAATTTTTTAAAAAAAATACGCATCGTGCTGTGCTGTTTGTGTTTGCTTGAGTGCATTCGCGCGCTCTCGCTTTCTCCACTTTACAATTTTTTTGTTATTATTTATCTATTTCTGAGAGTTTATCTTATTTTTTATTTGTTTATTTAAATGAAGTCGACCAGTTGCCTGCCCTTCCTTCCATTATCCGTCACCGAGACAAACTGAACAAAGTTCTGAGGTCGACCTTGTAAAGATAAGGATTCAGGTCTGTCTGCTGTTTACCTTTGCTCCTGGGCGCACTGCCCTTCTCTCCACATTTATGTGTTTGTTTGTTTGTCTAATCTTTTGGGTTTTTATTTCTAATGAGGTCGACCAGATGTCTATTTATTATTTTTTTTACTACGCATCAAGCTGCGCTGCTTGTCTTTGCTCCTGTGTGCTCGCGCACTCTCGCCTTTTCCACTTATTTTTATTTTTGATTTATTTTTGATTTATTTTGTCAATTTAAAAAAAATACGCATCGTGCTGTGCTGTTTGTGTTTGCTTGAGTGCATTCGCGCGCTCTCGCTTTCTCTACTTTACAATTTTTTTGTTATTATTTATTTATTCCTGAGAGTTTATCTTAATTTTTATTTGTTTACTTAAATGAAGTCGACCAGTTTCCTGCCCTTCCTTCCATTACCCGTCACCGAGACAAACTGAACAAAGTTCTGAGGTCGACCTTGTATAGATAAGTATTCAGGTCTGTCTGCTGTTTACCTTTGCTCCTGCGCGCACTGCCCTTCTCTCCACATTTATGTGTTTGTTTGTTTGTCTATCTAATCTTTTGGGTTTTTATTTCTAATGAGGTCGACCAGTTGTCTATTTATTATTTTTTTTACTACGCATCAAGCTGCGCTGCTTGTCTTTGCTCCTGTGTGCTCGCGCACTCTCGCCTTTTCCACTTATTTTTATTTTTGATTTATTTTTGATTTATATTGTCAATTTAAAAAAAAATACGCATCGTGCTGTGCTGTTTGTGTTTGCTTGAGTGCATTCGCGCGCTCTCGCTTTCTCCACTTTACAATTTTTTGTTATTATTTATCTCTTCCTGAGAGTTTATCTTATTTTTTATTTGTTTATTTAAATGAAGTCGACCAGTTGCCTGCCCTTCCTTCCATTATCCGTCACCGAGACAAACTGAACAAAGTTCTGAGGTCGACCTTGTAAAGATAAGGATTCAGGTCTGTCTGCTGTTTACCTTTGCTGCTGCGCGCACTGCCCTTCTCTCCACATTTATGTGTTTGTTTGTTGGTGTATCTAATCTTTTGGGTTTTTATTTCTAATGAGGTCGACCAGTTGTCTATTTATTATTTTTTTTACTACGCATCAAGCTGCGCTGCTTGTCTTTGCTCCTGTGTGCTCGCGCACTCTCGCCTTTTCCACTTATTTTTATTTTTGATTCATTTTTTATTTATTTTGTCAATTTAAAAAAAATACGCATCGTGCTGTGCTGTTTGTGTTTGCTTGAGTGCATTCGCGCGCTCTCGCTTTCTCCACTTTACAATTTTTTTGTTATTATTTATCTATTCCTGAGAGTTTATCTTATTTTTTATTTGTTTATTTAAATGAAGTCGACAGTTGCCTGCCCTTCCTTCCATTATCCGTCACCGAGACAAACTGAACAAAGTTCTGAGGTCGACCTTGTAAAGATAAGGATTCAGGTCTGCCTGCTGTTTACCTTTGCTCCTGCGCTCACTGCCCTTCTCTCCACATTTATGTGTTTGTTTGTTTGTCTATCTAATCTTTTGGTTTTTATTTCTAATGAGGTCGACCAGTTGTCTATTTATTATTTTTTTTTACTACCCATCAAGCTGCGCTGCTTGTCTTTGCTCCTGTATGCTCGCGCACTCTCGCCTTTTCCACTTATTTTTATTTTTGATTTATTTTTGATTTATTTTGTCAATTTTGAAAAAAATACGCATCGTGCTGTGCTGTTTGTGTTTGCTTGAGTGCATTCGCGCGCTCTCGCTTTCTCCACTTTACAATTTTTTTGTTATTATTTATCTATTCCTGAGAGTTTATCTTATTTTTATTTGTTTATTTAAATGAAGTCGACCAGTTGCCTGCCCTTCCTTCCATTATACGTCACCGAGACAAACTGAACAAATTTCTGAGGTCGACCTTGTAAAGATAAGGATTCAGGTCTGTCTGCTGTTTACCTTTGCTCCTGCGCGCACTGCCCTTCTCTCCACATTTATGTGTTTGTTTGTTTGTCTATCTAATCTTTTGGGTTTTTATTTCTAATGAGGTCGACCAGTTGTCTATTTATTATTTTTTTTACTACGCATCAAGCTGCGATGCTTGTCTTTGCTCCTGTGTGCTCGCGCACTCTCGCCTTTTCCACTTATTTTTATTTTTGATTTATTTTTGATTTATTTTGTCAATTTAAAAAAAATACGCATCGTGCTGTGCTGTTTGTGTTTGCTTGAGTGCATTCGCGCGCTCTCGCTTCTCCACTTTACAATTTTTTTGTTATTATTTATCTATTCCTGAGAGTTTATCTTATTTTTTATTTGTTTATTTAAATGAAGTCGACCAGTTGCCTGCCCTTCCTTCCATTATCCGTCACCGAGACAAACTGAACAAAGTTCTGAGGTCGACCTTGTAAAGATAAGGATTCAGGTCTGTCTGCTGTTTACCTTTGCTCCTGCGCGCACTGCCCTTCTCTCCACATTTATGTGTTTGTTTGTTGGTGTATCTAATCTTTTGGGTTTTTATTTCTAATGAGGTCGACCAGTTGTCTATTTATTATTTTTTTTACTACGCATCAAGCTGCGCTGCTTGTCTTTGCTCCTGTGTGCTCGCGCACTCTCGCCTTTTCCACTTATTTTATTTTTTGATTCATTTTTTATTTATTTTGTCAATTTAAAAAAAAATACGCATCGTGCTGTGCTGTTTGTGTTTGCTTGAGTGCATTCACGCGTTCTCGCTTTCTCCACTTTACAATTTTTTTGTTATTATTTATCTATTCCTGAGAGTTTATCTTATTTTTTATTTGTTTATTTAAATGAAGTCGACCAGTTGCCTGCCCTTCCTTCCATTATACGTCACCGAGACAAACTGAACAAAGTTCTGAGGTCGACCTTGTAAAGATAAGGGTTCAGGCTGTCTGCTGTTTACCTTTGCTCCTGCCCGCACTGCCCTTCTCTCCACATTTATGTGTTTGTTTGTTTGTCTATCTAATCTTTTGGGTTTTTATTTCTAATGAGGTCGACCAGTTGTCTATTTTTTTTTTTTTACTACGCATCATCTGCGCTGCTTTTCTTTGCTCCTGTGTGCTCGCGCACTCTCGCCTTTTCCACTTATTTTTATTTTTGATTTATTTTTGATTTATTTTGACAATTTTTTAAAAAAAATACGCTTCGTGCTGTGCTGTTTGTGTTTGCTTGAGTGCATTCGCGCGCTCTCGCTTTCTCCACTTTACAATTTTTTTGTTATTATTTATCTATTTCTGAGAGTTTATCTTATTTTTTATTTGTTTATTTAAATGAAGTCGACCAGTTGCCTGCCCTTCCTTCCATTATCCGTCACGAGACAAACTGAACAAAGTTCTGAGGTCGACCTTGTAAAGATAAGGATTCAGGTCTGTCTGCTGTTTACCTTTGCTCCTGGGCGCACTGCCCTTCTCTCCACATTTATGTGTTTGTTTGTTTGTCTAATCTTTTGGGTTTTTATTTCTAATGAGGTCGACCAGATGTCTATTTATTATTTTTTTTACTACGCATCAAGCTGCGCTGCTTGTCTTTGCTCCTGTGTGCTCGCGCACTCCTCGCCTTTTCCACTTATTTTTATTTTTGATTTATTTTTGATTTATTTTGTCAATTTAAAAAAAATACGCATCGTGCTGTGCTGTTTGTGTTTGCTTGAGTGCATTCGCGCGCTCTCGCTTTCTCTACTTTACAATTTTTTTTGTTATTATTTATTTATTCCTGAGAGTTTATCTTAATTTTTATTTGTTTACTTAAATGAAGTCGACCAGTTTCCTGCCCTTCCTTCCATTACCCGTCACCGAGACAACTGAACAAAGTTCTGAGGTCGACCTTGTATAGATAAGTATTCAGGTCTGTCTGCTGTTTACCTTTGCTCCTGCGCGCACTGCCCTTCTCTCCACATTGATGTGTTTGTTTGTTTGTCTATCTAATCTTTTGGGTTTTTATTTCTAATGAGGTCGACCAGTTGTCTATTATTATTTTTTTTACTACGCATCAAGCTGCGCTGCTTGTCTTTGCTCCTGTGTGCTCGCGCACTCTCGCCTTTTCCACTTATTTTTATTTTTGATTTATTTTGATTTATATTGTCAATTTAAAAAAAAATACGCATCGTGCTGTGCTGTTTGTGTTTGCTTGAGTGCATTCGCGCGCTCTCCGCTTTCTCCACTTTACAATTTTTTGTTATTATTTATCTCTTCCTGAGAGTTTATCTTATTTTTTATTTGTTTATTTAAATGAAGTCGACCAGTTGCCTGCCCTTCCTTCCATTATCCGTCACCGAGACAAACTGAACAAAGTTCTGAGGTCGACCTTGTAAAGATAAGGATTCAGGTCTGTCTGCTGTTTACCTTTGCTGCTGCGCGCACTGCCCTTCTCTCCACATTTATGTGTTTGTTTGTTGGTGTATCTAATCTTTTGGGTTTTTATTTCTAATGAGGTCGACCAGTTGTCTATTTATTATTTTTTTTACTACGCATCAAGCTGCGCTGCTTGTCTTTGCTCCTGTGTGCTCGCGCACTCTCGCCTTTTCCACTTATTTTTATTTTTGATTCATTTTTTATTTATTTTGTCAATTTAAAAAAAAATACGCATCGTGCTGTGCTGTTTGTGTTTGCTTGAGTGCATTCGCGCGCTCTCGCTTTCTCCACTTTACAATTTTTTTGTTATTATTTATCTATTCCTGAGAGTTTATCTTATTTTTTATTTGTTTATTTAAATGAAGTCGACCAGTTGCCTGCCCTTCCTTCCATTATCCGTCACCGAGACAAACTGAACAAAGTTCTGAGGTCGACCTTGTAAAGATAAGGATTCAGGTCTGCCTGCTGTTTACCTTTGCTCCTGCGCTCACTGCCCTTCTCTCCACATTTATGTGTTTGTTTGTTTGTCTATCTAATCTTTTGGGTTTTTATTCTAATGAGGTCGACCAGTTGTCTATTTATTATTTTTTTTACTACCCATCAAGCTGCGCTGCTTGTCTTTGCTCCTGTATGCTCGCGCACTCTCGCCTTTTCCACTTATTTTTATTTTTGATTTATTTTTGATTTATTTTGTCAATTTTGAAAAAAAATACGCATCGTGCTGTGCTGTTTGTGTTTGCTTGAGTGCATTCGCGCGCTCTCGCTTTCTCCACTTTACAATTTTTTTTGTTATTATTTATCTATTCCTGAGAGTTTATCTTATTTTTTATTTGTTTATTTAAATGAAGTCGACCAGTTGCCTGCCCTTCCTTCCATTATACGTCACCGAGACAAACTGAACAAATTTCTGAGGTCGACCTTGTAAAGATAAGGATTCAGGTCTGTCTGCTGTTTACCTTTGCTCCTGCGCGCACTGCCCTTCTCTCCACATTTATGTGTTTGTTTGTTTGTCTATCTAATCTTTTGGGTTTTTATTTCTAATGAGGTCGACCAGTTGTCTATTTATTATTTTTTTTACTACGCATCAAGCTGCGATGCTTGTCTTTGCTCTGTGTGCTCGCGCACTCTCGCCTTTTCCACTTATTTTTATTTTTGATTTATTTTTGATTTATTTTGTCAATTTAAAAAAATACGCATCGTGCTGTGCTGTTTGTGTTTGCTTGAGTGCATTCGCGCGCTCTCCGCTTTCTCCACTTTACAATTTTTTGTTATTATTTATCTATTCCTGAGAGTTTATCTTATTTTTTATTTGTTTATTTAAATGAAGTCGACCAGCTTGCCTGCCCTTCCTTCCATTATCCGTCCACCGAGACAAACTGAACAAAGTTCTGAGGTCGACCTTGTAAAGATAAGGATTCAGGTCTGTCTGCTGGTTTACCTTTGCTCCTGCGCGCACTGCCCTTCTCTCCACATTTATGTGTTTGTTTGTTGGTGTATCTAATCTTTTGGGTTTTTATTTCTAATGAGGTCGACCAGTTGTCTATTTATTATTTTTTTTACTACGCATCAAGCTGCGCTGCTTGTCTTTGCTCCTGTGTGCTCGCGCACTCTCGCCTTTTCCACTTATTTTATTTTTTGATTCATTTTTTATTTATTTTGTCAATTTAAAAAAAAATACGCATCGTGCTGTGCTGTTTGTGTTTGCTTGAGTGCATTCACGCGTTCTCGCTTTCTCCACTTTACAATTTTTTTGTTATTATTATCTATTCCTGAGAGTTTATCTTATTTTTTATTTGTTTATTTAAATGAAGTCGACCAGTTGCCTGCCCTTCCTTCCATTATCCGTCACCGAGACAAACTGAACAAAGTTCTGAGGTCGACCTTGTAAAGATAAGGATTCAGGTCTGTCTGCTGTTTACCTTTGCTCCTGCGCTCACTGCCCTTCTCTCCACATTTATGTGTTTGTTTGTTTGTCTATCTAATCTTTTGGGTTTTTATTTCTAATGAGGTCGACCAGTTGTCTATTTATTATTTTTTTTACTACGCATCAAGCTGCGCTGCTTGTCTTTGCTCCTGTATGCTCGCGCACTCTCGCCTTTTCCACTTATTTTTATTTTGATTTATTTTTGATTTATTTTGTCAATTTTGAAAAAAAATACGCATCGTGCTGTGCTGTTTGTGTTTGCTTGAGTGCATTCGCGCGCTCTCGCTTTCTCCACTTTACAATTTTTTTGTTATTATTTATCTATTCCTGAGAGTTTATCTTATTTTTTATTTGTTTATTTAAATGAAGTCGACCAGTTGCCTGCCCTTCCTTCCATTATACGTCACCGAGACAAACTGAACAAATTCTGAGGTCGACCTTGTAAAGATAAGGATTCAGGTCTGTCTGCTGTTTACCTTTGCTCCTGCGCGCACTGCCCCCTTCTCTCCACATTTATGTGTTTGTTTGTTTGTCTATCTAATCTTTTGGGTTTTTATTTCTAATGAGGTCGACCAGTTGTCTATTTATTATTTTTTTTACTACGCATCAAGCTGCGGATGCTTGTCTTTGCTCCTGTGTGCTCGCGCACTCTCGCCTTTTCCACTTATTTTTATTTTTGATTTATTTTGATTTATTTTGTCAATTTAAAAAAAAATACGCATCGTGCTGTGCTGTTTGTGTTTGCTTGAGTGCATTCGCGCGCTCTCGCTTTCTCCACTTTACAATTTTTTTGTTATTATTTATCTATTCCTGAGAGTTTATCTTATTTTTTATTTGTTTATTTAAATGAAGTCGACCAGTTGCCTGCCCTTCCTTCCATTATCCGTCACCGAGACAAACTGAACAAAGTTCTGAGGTCGACCTTGTAAAGATAAGGATTCAGGTCTGTCTGCTGTTTACCTTTGCTCCTGGGCGCACTGCCCTTCTCTCCACATTTATGTGTTTGTTTGTTTGTCTATCTAATCTTTGGGTTTTATTTCTAATGAGGTCGACCAGTTGTCTATTTATTATTTTTTTTACTACGCATCAAGCTGCGCTGCTTGTCTTTGCTCCTGTGTGCTCGCGCACTCTCGCCTTTTCCACTTATTTTTATTTTTTGATTTACTTTTGATTTATTTTGTCAATTTAAAAAAAAATACGCATCGTGCTGTGCTGTTTGTGTTTGCTTGAGTGCATTTGCGCGCTCTCGCTTTCTCCACTTTACAATTTTTTTGTTATTATTTATCTATTCCTGAGAGTTTATCTTATTTTTTATTTGTTTATTTAAATGAAGTCGACCAGTTGCCTGCCCTTCCTTCCATTATCCGTCACCGAGACAAACTGAACAAAGTTCTGAGGTCGACCTTGTAAAGATAAGGATTCATGTCTGTCTGCTGGTTACCTTTGCTCCTGCGCGCACTGCCCTTCTCTCCACATTTATGTGTTTGTTTGTTTGTCTATCTAATCTTTTGGGTTTTTATTTCTAATGAGGTCGACCAGTTGTCTATTTATTATTTTTTTTACTACGCATCAACCTGCGCTGCTTGTCTTTGCTCCTGTGTGCTCGGCCACTCTCGCCTTTTCCACTTATATTTATTTTGGATTTATTTTGTCATTTTAAAAAAAAATACGCATCGTGCTGTGCTGTTTGTGTTTGCTTGAGTGCATTCGCGCGCTCTCGCTTTCTCCACTTTACAATTTTTTTGTTATTATTTATCTATTCCTGAGAGTTTATCTTATTTTTTATTTGTTTATTTAAATGAAGTCGACCAGTTGCCTGCCCTTCCTTCCATTATACGACACCGAGACAAACTGAACAAAGTTCTGAGGTCGACCTTGTAAAGATAAGGATTCAGGTCTGTCTGCTGTTTACCTTTGCTCCTGCGTGCACTGCCCTTCTCTCCACATTTATGTGTTTGTTTGTTTGTCTATCTAATCTTTTGGGTTTTTATTTCTAATGAGGTCGACCAGTTGTCTATTTATTATTTTTTTTACTACGCATCAAGCTGCGCTGCTTGTCTTTGCTCCTGTGTGCTCGCGCACTCTCTCCTTTTCCACTTATTTTTATTTTGATTTATTTTGTCAATTTTAAAAAAAAATACGCATCGTGCTGTGCTGTTTGTGTTTGCTTGAGTGCATTCGCGCGCTCTGGCTTTCTCCACTTTACAATTTTTTTTGTTATTATTTATCTATTCCTGAGAGTTTATCTTATTTTTTATTTGTTTATTTAAATGAAGTCGACCAGTTGCCTGCCCTTCCTTCCATTATCCGTCACCAAGACAAACTGAACAAAGTTCTGAGGTCGACCTTGTAAAGATAAGGATTCAGGTCTGTCTGCTGTTTACCTTTGCTCCTGCGCGCACTGCCCTTCTCTCCACATTTATGTGTTTGTTTGTTTGTCTATCTAATCTTTTGGGTTTTTATTTCTAATGAGGTCGACCAGTTGTCTATTTATTATTTTTTTTACTACGCATCAAGCTGCGCTGCTTGTCTTTGCTCCTGTGTGCTCGCGCACTCTCGCCTTTTCCACTTATTTTTATTTTTGATTTATTTTTTATTTATTTTATCAATTTAAAAAAAATACGCATGGTGCTGTGCTGTTTGTGTTTGCTTGAGTGCATTCACGCGCTCTCGCTTTCTCCACTTTACAATTTTTTTGTTATTATTTATCTATTCCTGAGAGTTTATCTTATTTTTTATTTGTTTATTTAAATGAAGTCGACCAGTTGCCTGCCCTTCCTTCCATTATACGTCACCGAGACAAACTGAACAAAGTTCTGAGGTCGACCTTGTAAAGATAA
>NW_025958806.1:0-45175 GCF_023159225.1 Perognathus longimembris pacificus | reverse complement strand
GCTTTCTCTCCACATTTATGTGTTTGTTTGTTTGTCTATCTAATCTTTTGGGTTTTTATTTCTAATGAGGTCGACCAGTTGTCTATTTATTATTTTTTTTACTACGCATCAAGCTGCGCTGCTTGTCTTTGCTCCTGTGTGCTCGCGCACTCTCGCCTTTTCCACTTATTTTTATTTTTGATTTATTTTTTATTTATTTTGTCAATTTAAAAAAAAGTACGCATCGTGCTGTGCTGTTTGTGTTTGCTTGAGTGCATTCGCGCGCTCTCGCTTTCTGCACTTTACAATTTTTTTGTTATTATTTATCTATTCCTGAGAGTTTATCTTATTTTTTATTTGTTTATTTAAATGAAGTCGACCAGTTGCCTGCCCTTCCTTCCATTATCCGTCACCGAGACAAACTGAACAAAGTTCTGAGGTCGACCTTGTAAAGATAAGGATTCAGGTCTGTCTGCTGTTTACCTTTGCTCCTGCGCGCACTGCCCTTCTCTCCACATTTATGTGTTTGTTTGTTTGTCTATCTAATCTTTTGGGTTATTATTTCTAATGAGGTCGACCAGTTGTCTATTTATTATTTTTTTTACTACGCATCAAGCTACGCTGCTTGTCTTTGCTCCTGTGTGCTCGCGCACTCTCGCCTTTTCCACTTATTTTTATTTTTGATTTATTTTGTCAATTTAAAAAAAAATACGCATCGTGCTGTGCTGTTTGTGTTTGCTTGAGTGCATTCGCGCGCTCTCGCTTTCTCCACTTTACAATTTTTTTGTTATTATTTTTCTATTCCTGAGAGTTTATCTTATTTTTTATTTGTTTATTTAAATGAAGTCGACCAGTTGCCTGCCCTTCCTTCCATTATCCGTCACCGAGACAAACTGAACAAAGTTCTGAGGTCGACCTTGTAAAGATAAGGATTCAGGTCTGTCTGCTGTTTACCTTTGCTCCTGCGCGCACTGCCCTTCTCTCCACATTTATGTGTTTGTTTGTTTGTCTATGTAATCTTTTGGGTTTTTATTTCTAATGAGGTCGACCAGTTGTCTATTTATTATTTTTTTTACTACGCATCAAGCTGCGCTGCTTGTCTTTGCTCCTTTGTGCTCGCGCACTCTCGCCTTTTCCAGTTATTTTTATTTTTGATTTATTTTTTATTTATTTTGTCAATTTAAAAAAAAATACGCATCGTGCTGTGCTGTTTGTGTTTGCTTGAGTGCATTCGCGCGCTCTCGCTTTCTGCACTTTACAATTTTTTTGTTAATATTTATCTATTCCTGAGAGTTTATCTTATTTTTTATTTGTTTATTTAAATGAAGTCGACCAGTTGCCTGCCCTTCCTTCCATTATCCGTCACCGAGACAAACTGAACAAAGTTCTGAGGTCGACCTTGTAAAGATAAGGATTCAGGTCTGTCTGCTGTTTACCTTTGCTCCTGCGCGCACTGCCCTTCTCTCCACATTTATGTGTTTGTTTGTTTGTCTATCTAATCTTTTGGGTTATTATTTCTAATGAGGTCGACCAGTTGTCTATTTATTATTTTTTTTACTACGCATCAAGCTACGCTGCTTGTCTTTGCTCCTGTGTGCTCGCGCACTCTCGCCTTTTCCACTTATTTTTATTTTTGATTTATTTTGTCAATTTTAAAAAAAAAATACGCATCGTGCTGTGCTCTTTGTGTTTGCTTGAGTGCATTCGCCCGCTCTCGCTTTCTCCACTTTACAATTTTTTTGTTATTATTTATCTATTCCTGAGAGTTTATCTTATTTTTTATTTGTTTATTTAAATGAAGTCGACCAGTTGCCTGCCCTTCCTTCCATTATCCGTCACCGAGACAAACTGAACAAAGTTCTGAGGTCGACCTTGTAAAGATAAGGATTCAGGTCTGTCTGCTGTTTACCTTTGCTTCTGCCCGCACTGCCCTTCTCTCCACATTTATGTGTTTGTTTGTTTGTCTATGTAATCTTTTGGGTTTTTATTTCTAATGAGGTCGACCAGTTGTCTATTTATTATTTTTTTTACTACGCATCAAGCTGCGCTGCTTGTCTTTGCTCCTGTGTGCTCGCGCACTCTCGCCTTTTCCACTTATTTTTATTTTTTATTTATTTTTTATTTATTTTGTCAATTTAAAAAAAAAACGCATCGTGCTGTGCTGTTTGTGTTTGCTTGAGTGCATTCGCGCGCTCTCGCTTTCTCAACTTTACAATTTTTTTGTTATTATTTATCTATTCCTGAGAGTTTATCTTATTTTTTATTTGTTTATTTAAATGAAGTCGACCAGTTGCCAGCCCTTCCTTCCATTATCCGTCACCGAGACAAACTGAACAAAGTTCTGAGGTCGACCTTGTAAAGATAAGGATTCAGGTCTGTCTGCTGTTTACCTTTGCTCCTGCGCGCACTGCCCTTCTCTCCACATTTATGTGTTTGTTTGTTTGTCTATCTAATCTTTTGGGTTTTTATTTCTAATGAGGTCGACCAGTTGTCTATTTATTATTTTTTTTACTACGCATCAAGCTGCGCTGCTTGTCTTTGCTCCTGTGTGCTCGCGCACTCTCGCCTTTTCCACTTATTTTTATTTTTGATTTATTTTTTATTTATTTTGTCAATTTAAAAAAAGTACGCATCGTGCTGTGCTGTTTGTGTTTGCTTGAGTGCATTCGCGCGCTCTCGCTTTCTGCACTTTACAATTTTTTTGTTATTATTTATCTATTCCTGAGAGTTTATCTTATTTTTTATTTGTTTATTTAAATGAAGTCGACCAGTTGCCTGCCCTTCCTTCCATTATCCGTCACCGAGACAAACTGAACAAAGTTCTGAGGTCGAACTTGTAAAGATAAGGATTCAGGTCTGTCTGCTGTTTACCTTTGCTCCTGCGCGCACTGCCCTTCTCTCCACATTTATGTGTTTGTTTGTTTGTCTATCTAATCTTTTGGGTTATTATTTCTAATGAGGTCGACCAGTTGTCTATTTATTATTTTTTTTACTACGCATCAAGCTACGCTGCTTGTCTTTGCTCCTGTGTGCTCGCGCACTCTCGCCTTTTCCACTTATTTTTATTTTTGATTTATTTTGTCAATTTAAAAAAAAATACGCATCGTGCTGTGCTGTTTGTGTTTGCTTGAGTGCATTCGCGTGCTCTCGCTTTCTCCACTTTACAATTTTTTTGTTATTATTTATCTATTCCTGAGAGTTTATCTTATTTTTTATTTGTTTATTTAAATGAAGTCGACCAGTTGCCTGCCCTTCCTTCCATTATCCGTCACCGAGACAAACTGAACAAAGTTCTGAGGTCGACCTTGTAAAGATAAGGATTCAGGTCTGTCTGCTGTTTACCTTTGCTCCTGCGCGCACTGCCCTTCTCTCCACATTTATGTGTTTGTTTGTTTGTCTATGTAATCTTTTGGGTTTTTATTTCTAATGAGGTCGACCAGTTGTCTATTTATTATTTTTTTTACTACGCATCAAGCTGCGCTGCTTGTCTTTGCTCCTGTGTGCTCGCGCACTCTCGCCTTTTCCAGTTATTTTTATTTTTGATTTATTTTTTATTTATTTTGTCAATTTTAAAAAAAATACGCATCGTGCTGTGCTGTTTGTGTTTGCTTGAGTGCATTCGCGCGCTCTCGCTTTCTGCACTTTACAATTTTTTTGTTAATATTTATTTATTCCTGAGAGTTTATCTTATTTTTTATTTGTTTATTTAAATGAAGTCGACCAGTTGCCTGCCCTTCCTTCCATTATCCGTCACCGAGACAAACTGAACAAAGTTCTGAGGTCGACCTTGTAAAGATAAGGATTCAGGTCTGTCTGCTGTTTACCTTTGCTCCTGCGCGCACTGCCCTTCTCTCCACATTTATCTGTTTGTTTGTTTGTCTATCTAATCTTTTGGGTTATTATTTCTAATGAGGTCGACCAGTTGTCTATTTATTATTTTTTTTACTACGCATCAAGCTACGCTGCTTGTCTTTGCTCCTGTGTGCTCGCGCACTCTCGCCTTTTCCACTTATTTTTATTTTTGATTTATTTTGTCAATTTAAAAAAAAAATACGCATCGTGCTGTGCTCTTTGTGTTTGCTTGAGTGCATTCGCCCGCTCTCGCTTTCTCCACTTTACAATTTTTTTGTTATTATTTATCTATTCCTGAGAGTTTATCTTATTTTTTATTTGTTTATTTAAATGAAGTCGACCAGTTGCCTGCCCTTCCTTCCATTATCCGTCACCGAGACAAACTGAACAAAGTTCTGAGGTCGACCTTGTAAAGATAAGGATTCAGGTCTGTCTGCTGTTTACCTTTGCTCCTGCCCGCACTGCCCTTCTCTCCACATTTATGTGTTTGTTTGTTTGTCTATCTAATCTTTTGGGTTTTTATTTCTAATGAGGTCGACCAGTTGTCTATTTATTAGTTTTTTTACTACGCATCAAGCTGCGCTGCTTGTCTTTGCTCCTGTGTGCTCGCGCACTCTCGCCTTTTCCACTTATTTTTATTTTTGATTTATTTTTGATTTATTTTGTCAATTTAAAAAAAAACGCATCGTGCTGTGCTGTTTGTGTTTGCTTGAGTGCATTCGCGCGCTCTCGCTTTCTCCACTTTACAATTTTTTTGTTATTATTTATCTATTCCTGAGAGTTTATCTTATTTTTTATTTGTTTATTTAAATGAAGTCGACCAGTTGCCAGCCCTTCCTTCCATTATCCGTCACCGAGACAAACTGAACAAAGTTCTGAGGTCGACTTTGTAAAGATAAGGATTCAGGTCTGTCTGCTGTTTACCTTTGCTCCTGCACGCACTGCCCTTCTCTCCACATTTATGTGTTTGTTTGTTTGTCTATCTAATCTTTTGGGTTTTTATTTCTAATGAGGTCGACCAGTTGTCTATTTATTATTTTTTTTACTACGCATCAAGCTGCGCTGCTTGTCTTTGCTCCTGTGTGCTCGCGCACTCTCGCCTTTTCCACTTATTTTTATTTTTGATTTATTTTTGATTTATTTTGTCAATTTTAAAAAAAAATACGCATCGTGCTGTGCTGTTTGTGTTTGCTTGAGTGCATTCGCGCGCTCTCGCTTTCTCCACTTTACAATTTTTTTGTTATTATTTATCTATTCCTGAGAGTTTATCTTATTTTTTTTTTCTTTATTTAAATGAAGTCGACCAGTTGCCTGCCCTTCCTTCCATTATCCGTCACCGAGACAAACTGAACAAAGTTCAGAGGTCGACCTTGTAAAGATAACGATTCAGGTCTGTCTGCTGTTTACCTTTGCTCCTGCGCGCACTGCCCTTCTCTCCACATTTATGTGTTTGTTTGTTTGTCTATCTAATCTTTTGGTTTATTATTTCTAATGAGGTCGACCAGTTGTCTATTTATTATTTTTTTTACTACGCATCAAGCTACGCTGCTTGTCTTTGCTCCTGTGTGCTCGCGCACTCTCGCCTTTTCCACTTATTTTTATTTTTGATTTATTTTGTCAATTTTAAAAAAAAATACGCATCGTGCTGTGCTGTTTGTGTTTGCTTGAGTGCATTCGCGCGCTCTCGCTTTCTCCACTTTACAATTTTTTTGTTATTATTTATCTATTCCTGAGAGTTTATCTTATTTTTTATTTGTTTATTTAAATGAATTCGACCAGTTGCCTGCCCTTCCTTCCATTATCCGTCACCGAGACAAACTGAACAAAGTTCTGAGTTCGACCTTGTAAAGATAAGGATTCAGGTCTGTCTGCTGTTTACCTTTGTCCTGCGCGCACTGCCCTTCTCTCCACTTTTATGTGTTTGTTTGTTTGTCTATCTAATCTTTTGGGTTTTTATTTCTAATGAGGTCGACCAGTTGTCTATTTATTATTTTTTTTACTACGCATCAAGCTGCGCTGCTTGTCTTTGCTCCTGTGTGCTCGTGCACTCTCGCCTTTTCCACTTATTTTTATTTTTGATTTATTTTTGATTTATTTTGTCAATTTTAAAAAAAATACGCATCGTGCTGTGCTGTTTGTGTTTGCTTGAGTGCATTCGCGCGCTCTCGCTTTCTCCACTTTACAATTTTTTGTTATTATTTATCTATTCCTGAGAGTTTATCTTATTTTTTATTTGTTTATTTAAATGAAGTCGACCAGTTGCCTGCCTTTCCTTCCATTATCCGTCACCGAGACAAACTGAACAAAGTTCTGAGGTCGACCTTGTAAACATAAGTATTCATGTCTGTCTGCTGTTTACCTTTGCTCCAGCGCGCACTGCCCTTCTCTCCACATTTATGTGTTTGTTTGTTTGTCTAGCTAATCTTTTGGGTTTTTATTTCTAATGAGGTCGACCAGTTGTCTATTTATTATTTTTTTTACTACGCATCAACCTGCGCTGCTTGTCTTTGCTCCTGTGTGCTCGCGCACTCTCGCCTTTTCCACTTATTTTTATTTTTGATTTATTTTTGATTTATTTTGTCAATTTAAAAAAAAATACGCATCGTGCTGTGCTGTTTGTGTTTGCTTGAGTGCATTCGCGCGCTCTCGCTTTCTCCACTTTACAATTTTTTTGTTATTATTTATCTATTCCTAAGAGTTTATCTTATATTTTATTTGTTTATTTAAATGAAGTCGACCAGTTGCCTGCCCTTCCTTCCATTATCCGTCACCGAGACAAACTGAACAAAGTTCTGAGGTCGACCTTGTAAAGATAAGGATTCAGGTCTGTCTGCTGTTTACCTTTGGTCCTGCGCGCACTGCCCTTCTCTCCACATTTATGTGTTTGTTTGTTTGTCTATCTAATCTTTTGGGTTTTTATTTCTAATGAGGTCGACCAGTTGTCTATTTATTATTTTTTTTACTACGCATCAAGCTGCGCTGCTTGTCTTTGCTCCTGTGTGCTCGTGCACTCTCGCCTTTTCCACTTATTTTTATTTTTGATTTATTTTGTCAATTTCAAAAAAAAATACGCATCGTGCTGTGCTGTTTGTGTTTGCTTGAGTGCATTCGCGCGCTCTCGCTTTCTCCACTTTACAATTTTTTTGTTATTATTTATCTATTCCTGAGAGTTTATCTTATTTTTTATTTGTTTATTTAAATGAAGTCGACCAGTTGCCTGCCTTTCCTTCCATTATCCGTCACCGAGACAAACTGAACAAAGTTCTGAGGTCGACCTTGTAAACATAAGTATTCATGTCTGTCTGCTGTTTACCTTTGCTCCAGCGCGCACTGCCCTTCTCTCCACATTTATGTGTTTGTTTGTTTGTCTATCTAATCTTTTGGGTTTTTATTTCTAATGAGGTCGACCAGTTGTCTATTTATTATTTTTTTTACTACGCATCAAGCTGCGCTGCTTGTCTTTGCACCTGTGTGCTCGCGCACTCTCGCCTTTTCCACTTATTTTTTTTTTTGATTTATTTTTGATTTATTTTGTCAATTTAAAAAAAATACGCATCGTGCTGTGCTGTTTGTGTTTTCTTGAGTGCATTCGCGCGCTCTCGCTTTCTCCACTTTACAATTTTTTTGTTATTATTTATCTATTCCTAAGAGTTTATCTTATATTTTATTTGTTTATTTAAATGAAGTCGACCAGTTGCCTGCCCTTCCTTCCATTATCCGTCACCGAGACAAACTGAACAAAGTTCTGAGGTCGACCTTGTAAAGATAAGGATTCAGGTCTGTCTGCTGTTTACCTTTGGTCCTGCGCGCACTGCCCTTCTCTCCACATTTATGTGTTTGTTTGTTGGTCTATCTAATCTTTTGGGTTTTTATTTCTAATGAGGTCGACCAGTTGTCTATTTATTATTTTTTTTACTACGCATCAAGCTGCGCTGCTTGTCTGCTCCTGTGTGCTCGCGCACTCTCGCCTTTTCCACTTATTTTTATTTTTGATTTATTTTGTCAATTAAAAAAAAAATACGGATCGTGCTGTGCTGTTTGTGTTTGCTTGCTTGAGTGCATTCGCGCGCTCTCGCTTTCTCCACTTTACAATTTTTTTTGTTATTATTTATCTATTCCTGAGAGTTTATCTTATTTTTTATTTGTTTATTTAAATGAAGTCGACCAGTTGCCTGCCCTTCCTTCCATTATCCGTCACCGAGACAAACTGAACAAAGTTCTGAGGTCGACCTTATAAAGATAAGGATTCAGGTCTGTCTGCTGTTTACCTTTACCTTTGCTCCTGCCCGCACTGCCCTTCTCTCCACATTTATTTATTTATTTATTTATTTATTTATTTATTTATTTATTTATTTATTTATTTATTTGTCTATCTAATCTTTTGGTTTTTATTTCTAATGAGGTCGACCAGTTGCCAGCCCATTCACTGTCGCCGAGGCGAGGCAAACTGAACAAAGTCCTGAGGTCGACCAGTTGTCAATTATTACTTTTTTTTAATACGCATCATCCATCGCCAAGACAAACTGAACAAAGTTCTGAGGTCGACCAGTTGTACGTTTTTTTTTTTGTTGTTGTTTTGTTTTGATTCCTTCACTAGCTCGTAATGATAAAGATTCAGGTCTGTCTGCTGTTTACCTTTGCTCCTGCGCGCACTGTCCTCCTCTCCACATTCATTCATTCATTCATTCATTCATTCATTTATTTATCTAGCTAGAGCTAATCTTTTTGTTTTTATTTTTATTTCTAATGAGGTCGACCAGCTGTACCTTGGTTGTGGTTGTGGTTGTGGTTGTGGTTGTGGTTGTGGTTGTGGTTGTGGTTGTTGTTTTCGTTTTTCTTTCTTTACTATCTCGTAAAGATAAGGATTCAGGTCTGTCTGCTGTTTACCTTTGCTCCTGCGCGCACTGCCCTTCGCTCCACATCTATCTATCTGTCTGTCTGTCTGTCTGTCTGTCTGTCTGTCTGTCTGTCTGTCTGTGTTTGTCTATCTAATCTTTTTTGATTTTTATTTCTAATGAGGTCGACCAGTTGCCTGCCGGTTCACTGTCGCCGAGGCAAACTGAACAAAGTCCTGAGGTCGACCAGTTGTCAATTATTACTTTTTTTTTTAATACGCATTATCCATCGCCGAGACAAACCGAACAAAGTTCTGAGGTCGACCAGTTGTACGTTTTTTTTTGTTGTTGATTCCTTTACTAGCTCGTAATGATAAAGATTCAGGTCTGTCTGCTGTTTACCTTTGCTCCTGCGCGCGCACTGTCCTCCTCTCCACATTCATTCATTCATTCATTCATTTATTTATCTAGCTAGAGCTAATCTTTTTGTTTTTATTTTTATTTCTAATGAGGTCGACCAGTTGGGTGGCATCCGAAACAATGTTTTCCTTTCATTGCCGAGCTAGCAGCTAAGCTCATCCTGACCTCTGGCTGTGCTGTTATCACAAGGAATGCGGTAAGATTTGGCTTAATTGACAGCCAGCACTTACCAAGATGTTTTACTGTGTCCATAGGCGCCTGGTTTATGTTTACCATTCAGCCTTGTTTTATTGCCTCCTGTTATTTACCGACCTAAAAGCTTTCTTATTTTCTTAAACTTTGGTAACCCTATGCCTTTCCCAAACCGCATAAAAAGCTGGATGTTAAGAATAAAGGGGGCTGCAGTCTTGAGTTTCAATCTCGAGATGCAGACCTCCAGTACCCCATCTTTGCCTCTTGTCTTGTCTTTTTTCTCTTGTCTTGTATTTTTCCTTTTCTTTAATCCTCGCCCCCCCCCCTTCAGGATTCCTTTTCACTGCCGGATGGCTCGGCAGGGGGTTGGGGGGGGCGGTGGGCATACGTAGGCGGCGGGGGGGGGGGGGGGGGCGGCGGCGGCGGCGGCGGCGGCAGCGGCGGCGGCGGCAGCCGAGGCCTCTGGATCGGAGGAGTGGCGGGCGCGATGCGGCAGCGGGCACCTTGACTAACTCCTTCTTCACTCACACATTCACTGCCCCGCAACGACCGCCCCCCCCCCCCCAATCCCCGCCACAGATTTTCTTTGTGGGAGAGGTGGGAGCACACATACATTTCAAGGAGATGTGCATGTGTGCGCCTGTGTGTGTGGTTACATACAGACAGCTCTGTTCTTTCCTGAACTGAGATGCTCCACTCCCTGACAAGCTGGTATTTTCCTGCGAAACTTAAAAAGAAGGGGGGGAGGGGCGGGACTGATGACGCTGCACCTCCTAATAACATCTCTTTTATCTCCCAACCAACCCAGCAGGGAAGGATGGATCCAACGCCCGACCAGGTAGAGATGCCTAAAGCCCTCAGCCCTCAACACTCAAGCAAAGCCAGCCGTGAATCCCATCCAGTGAGTGCACCAGTGATGTGCCTACAGCAGGAGAGATCGAAGGCGAGACTCCTCCTGCTGTCCCGGTCCCCGGGATCCGCGGTCCCCGGTCCCCGGTCCCCTGCCCCTCCCCAACTTCACAGCCCTCCCCACCCCTCATAACAAAATAAAAGTTCTGCTTGAATCTCACTGCGTTTTGCTTGTTTGTATGACACTTCAAGGTTGAAAGGGGATTGGATTTCTGATGCTGGGTTTCTAAATTGGGCAGGGGGGAGAAGGGAGGGGAGGGGAGGGGGCTAGGGCAGGGGGATGATTTTGGGGGGAGGCTGCGCGGGTGGGGGCGCGGGCGCGCCGGCTTGCGTATGTGTGTGCGTGCGTGCGTGCGTGCGTGCGTGCGTGCGTGCGTCTGTCTGTCTGTCTGTCTGTCTATCTGTCTGTCTGTCTGTCTGTCTGTCTGTCTGTCTGTCTGTGGTCGGTGGGTCACTCGGTTACATTTAGGAACAATGTTCATTTGTTTTTTCACTGCATACATAAAGTATCTTCTCTCTTTGGTACACCCTGTTTTTTCACTCATCTCTTCTGTGTCCTCCAATAATCCCATCTTCACTGCCTGAGCAAGTTCACCGGCTATGATTTTCATTCATAATCCTCTTCCTTCTTTTGCTACATGAGGCAATGAACTTCCTTTCTGCCCAGTAATTGCTGATGTCTATTCAGTGCCCCTTGGCTTCACCTTGATTTATTTCCGATTCTTTCCTTTTTTTTTTTTTTTTTTCCTCTCTTTCTTTTTTCCTTTTGCCAGTCCTAAGACCCCAAACAGCTTGCGTGTGAGTCGGGGGGGAGGGGGGGGCCGAGCTAGGCAAAGTACATGGGATGTGTTTGTGTGGAAAGCCATCTGTGGTCGGTCGGTCGGTCGGTCGGTCGGTCGGTCGGTCGGTCCGTCCGTCCGTCCGTGCATCCGTGCGTCCGTTCGTCCGTCTGTCCACGCACAAGGGAAGGAACTCGGGGACGGACCGGACGCCATGCAACACGTAGGGCCAGCGGGGCACGGCGCTGAATGACTGACACCCGCCAAGCACACAGCCAACCGAGCACAAGAATTGATTATTTTCATTTTCTTGGATGATCACGTCATTCGCTGAAACGGGTGGCAGTGCAGCCGCCCGCCCTGGAAGAGAAGGCCATGTGGCCGTTTTTTCCACCGAGTCCTCGCTCGCTAGTAAAGCATCACCCCACGGGCTGAGTAGGAAGCCTGTGGTTCGTTCATTCATTTCATGGGAGGAAACTGGTGTTCACAAGCACTGTAGTTACAGAAAGCGGACACTAGATGGCGCGCGCTCACCGTCGTACCATTGCACGGGTGGGGGGGGGAAGGGAGGGGAAGCAAGCCGGCGGGCGGGGACGGAGCGAGCTAGGGAGCGAGAGAGCAAGGGAGCAAGTGAAGCGACAGCTCTCTCTGCGATTTCGCTAGCCCCGGAACATGGCCGAACCGAGTTCTGCTTTGCCTGCCTTCCTGCCCGCCCGCCTGGAGCCATCGGTGCTGCTGTACAGTACTGTGATGATCCCTGAGCTTGTGACAACCCTTGCATCACACGCTGCTAATTCAAGTCTGTCTGAGCAAATTGTTTTCAGTCCCACACCTTTTTTTCAGTCCTGGGTCTTGGACTAAAGGATGGAACACTGGCGGCGGCTGCTGCTGCTGCTGCTGCTGCTGCTGCTGCTGCTCTTGTTAATTTTTTCTTTTCCTTTTTCTTTAGCTCAAGGCTACCTCTTGAGCCAGAACTCCACTCCACTTCCCCCTTTTTTCTGTTTATGTTGTGCTAAGGATTCTAACCGACAGCTTCTCCTTCCTTCCTTCCTTCCTTCCTTCCTTCCTTCCTTCCTTCCTCTCTCTCTCTCTCTCTCTCTCTCTCTCTCTCTCTCTCTCTCTCTCTCTCGCAGCTGGCATCCATTTTGCTCACGAGCATTAATGTTCAAAACAGAGAAGCAAGGCCTTAAATTGACTCTACATTTTCTTTAGCTCATGTGGGCATGAATACAGTGTGTGTGTGTGTGTGTGTGTGTGTGTGTGTGTGTGTGTGTGTGTGTGTGTGTGTGTGTGTGTTACTAAGGAATCCAACCCAGGGCCTCAGGCGTGATAACCAAGCCCCAGGCTATCTGGCTTCACTTCTCACTCAAACAATACAGTTCTATTAAAGAATGCAGGGGGTGGGGGGGCTGGGAATGTGGCTTAATGGTAAAGTGCTTGCTTATCTAACCTACCTGAGGCCCTGGTCCTAGGCCTCAGTAACACATAAACAGAATTGGCACTGTGGCTCAAGTGGTAGATGGTTATCCTTGAGCCAAAGCAGCTCAGGGACAGTGCCCAGGCCCTGAGTTCAAGCCCCAGGAATGGCAAAAATAAATCAATAAAGTAGGTAGGTAGATAAATAAATAAATATAATTAATGTGGAGTAGCTCCTGTTTCTCACTCACAGTCTCTGTCTGTCTGTCTCTATCTCTGTCTCTGTCTCTGTCTGTCTGTCTGTCTGTCTGTCTCTCTCTCTCTCTCTCTCTCTCTCTCTCTCTCTCTGCCTACTTACCTCCTTTCCTCCCTCCCTTTTCATCCTCTCTTCGAAGGGTGGAATGAAGAGTTAAAGTAAACCCCATTTTCAGGCAGCCCCCGTTTTGTTGTCTGCTTAAACTATGAGCAAACCCAGGGTACGCTTATTAGGGCCTACCCGGTCAAGAACTCCAACCGCCTGGGAATGCTTAACTCTAACCGCCACAAGAATGCATCGCGAGCCCTGAGCCCTAATCGTGCTTGCTTGAACACCTGACTGCTGTAACTTTGTTTTTTGCCTTTATAAGCCCTGTGCAATCGCATCTCCTGGCTTCCTCCTAACCTCCGCTATGTCGGAGGGGGGGGGGGGGTGTCGGGTAAGATGAGGCCCGAGCCGCCACGCCACCCACTTGAATAAATAAAGTCTTGCCTTGCTTTTGCATTCATTTCGGAACTTCTGAGTCTCGGTGGCCTTCTTGGTGGTCTCGCGACTCGGCATAACATTTGGGGTTTCGTCTGGGATAGCCCCAGAGTCCCTTCTTCCTAAGTTTTTATCTCCACCAGGTTACCAGATCTCAGAAAAGAGAGAGAGAGAGAGAGAGAGAGAGAGAGAGAGAGAGAGAGAGAGAGAGAGAGAAGAAAAGAAAAGAAAAAGAAAAAAGACACAGAGATTCATGGGGTTATACAAGTCAGGGCTCAAACTACAGAGAAAGAAAAGGTGAGAGATAGAGAGCTCTGGGATACGGGGGTGGGGGATTGGGGGGCTTGGAGTCTTAGGAAGGAAAAGAAAAGAGGAGAAATAAAAGCACAAGCTAAAGGAGGTAATTTTTTAGTTGATGCCTACACTCAAACCAGGCCACTGCGACCACTTCATGGTGGGATTGCAAAGGGGGGCTTTGGCTCCTTGGAGAAGTAATCTCGACCTGTTTTATGAAGCTGCTCTGGACACGCACACACAGTGGAACGCCAAAACAAGATATACATCCTCTTAGGGGAGAAACAGACAGGGAGGCGCACAGTGCTTAAGGGCTACCTGCAGAAAGGAAAGCCAAACCCTGAAAAGACAAGGAGAAAAAAGAAACAAAGTAACTATGTAGCTTGAGCTTCTAACAGGATTTAAAAGATGACCCTGTGGGTGCTTTCCATTCATGGTTGTACCTATGGGTGGGCTTTGACATTGTGTGTGTGTGTGTGTGTGTGTGTGTGTGTGTGTGTTTAAACAGTTGTTGGTAGTATAAGCACCAGCCCAGAAACCATATGGACACACAGTCTTGTGGAAGAAAGAAACATTTTAAAATGTTTCAGTCAGGGGGCTAGTGATACAGTATCAGGGAGGCTGAAGGCAGAAGGGGCTGGGAAAGGCAAGTCTTATGTTGTTACAGCTGGGCACTGGACATACCAGACATCTGGGACAGGACATTCTTCAGATGATTTATAGCCAGCTTTTTTTTTTTTTTTTGGGGGGGGGGCGGCATCCTCTCTCTGACACATAGGCTCGGACTATACCTTCTGTAGCTACTACCTAAACATTAGAAATACAGCTCTGGGACGGGGAATTGGCATCCTGACTGTGACAGAAATAGGTCGCTGATGCTTTTAGGGTTGGGGGTATGTGTGTTGCAGGTGGGAATGGGCGACTGTGAAAACATTGTAGGTCTTGGCACTTAGGTGGGACGCTACTTTTTGTATCTGGGCACTAGAAATAGCCGAGGGACCGGGGCAGAACATGCTTGCCGTGCAACAACAGGTTGGGTGGGAACCGGTGACTGTCACCGGGCGGGCCTGGTTTGTGGGTCACCCAAGAGGAAGGCAGGCTGTCTGCCTAAAACGAGGGTGATTATGCTAACAGGTAGCAGGACTGAAAGGCAAACAAAATAGGTGGATGTGTCTGTGCCTTCACTGGAGTCACTCACCCATTCATTCATTCACTAGGAAGGTGTCTTGTCTCTGAATTCCTGGTGGTTCTTTCTGGGAATGGAACACAGCACCCCCTCCCCACCACACACATCTCATAGGTGGGGCCTAGGCCTGCTCACCCCATGCCTAGGACTCTTCGTTAATATTTTCTTAAAACCGTTTTATTTAGTTAGTGGCCATTGAATTCAGGGCCTCAACTGCGGCCTGCCAGGCGTTTTTTCTTCCTTCCTTCCTTCCTTCCTTCCTTCCTTCCTTCCTTCCTTCCTTCCTTCCTTCCTTCCCTCCTCCTCCTCCTCCTCCTCCTCCTCCTCCTCCTCCTCCTCCTCCTCCTCCTCCTCCTCCTCCTCCTCTTCTTCTTCTCCTTCGTCCCCACCCCCCCCCCAGCCCCTTTCCCTTTTCCCTTTTCCCTTTTCCCTTTTCCCTTTTATCAGCAGGGCTGTTAAGCCGTTGCCATGGGAACATTTACAAGACAAAGGAAAGTGGCCTAGAGTTCCAGGAGGAGCGGATTGCTCGGCTAGCCTTCGGCCCACCCCCACCCCGAGTTTACACAGAGCAGAGCTCTCTGGCCGGGTGGGGGCGGGGCGGCACAGCCCTCAGCACTTCTAACTTTGTAACACACACACACACACACACACACACACACACACACACGTGCACGCCACAGGAAAATGGCTCACCCTTCCCTCTGTGTTTATGAAATTGGCCTCTTTGGTCCTAAAGTCAGCCTTTTCTGGTATTTTCCTTTCTGCCGGGCTCACCTCCCTCACCTATCTCCCCCGCCACCCCCTGCGGCAGCAAACGACTGACTTCCTCCTAGCTGAAACTTGTCAGACTGCTGCTACCACCCGCCCCCTGCCGGTGGAGTGTCGCTCCGGGCACAGAATGGGGGTGGCTGGCATGCCCGGACTCTGCCCTAGGCCCCTCCATCACTGTGAGTGTGTGATGTCCTGTGGCTGATTTCTCTGGAGTGAGGAGAGAGAAGGGGAAGGGGGGAAGGAGGTCAAGGGCCTTGTCTTGTGTTCTCTCCTTCTTCTTGCCCAGGTCAGGCCAGGGCCTGCCTGTGCCTCTGCCTCTGCCCCTGCCCCTGCCCCTGCCCCTGCCCCTGCCCCTGCCCCTGCCCCTGCCTCTCCCTCTACCCTTCCCTCCAAAGGAATGACAGGAGAAACATCTGTGTTTGTTAGAAACGTGGCGCAGGAATCAAAGAATCTCCAGTCACTCTTGGTATGGGGCCGTAAGATGCCTCTGGGGCCTAGGTGGTCTCCCTGAGCTTTTTTTCCCCTGGAGACTAGGGTTCTACCAGCTCAGCTACAGCTCCACTCCTGGCTTTTGGGCATTTTTTTTTTTTTTAAAGAAGGACATCATATTTTATTCCATCTACTCCTGTATGTATGTATGTATGTATGTATGTATGCATTTTCACAACAAACATTTGTGGGTTACTCATGTCACTTTAGCTTTAGAAGGTCTACTGGGTGAAGATGAACCAAACTTTCTATCCCCGATTTTCCTATTTTGCCTCCTTCGTAGGTTAATCGCAGTTCGGTGCATTAGTAAAGTTTAATGTCCTCTGTGTGCAGATTTATAAATGAACGTGTGTTAATGAGAAGGTACTTTGCGTCGCTTTCTTGCTTTAATGCTGCCACGGCAGAAGTGGCTTACGGTCCTTCGCTGCCCCTCGGATAACTCTAGTTTAGAAATACACAGATAACTTGGCACGGGTTCGGGTATACTTTTAAGGGAGTATATACTTTTAAGGGAAACCTATTCCTTAGGAATAATTTCTCCTCCGTGTCGTGTTTAGAAAGAAAAAACAAGACTGATTCTACGTGAATTTCCTACTTGTTTACTGTGTATGATTTTGGTACGCTACATATTGTCTATATGCCTACCTGGTCTAGGGAAGGGAAAGAAAAATGAGGGTGTGAGATATCACGAGAAATGAAATGTAGTCACTGCCTTACTATGTTACTGCACCCCCTTTGCATGACAGCTTGTAGATAAAATTTAGTTAAAAAAAAAAAAAAAAGGCTGATAATAGTGACAGAATCTTACAGGGGGCGGGAATGTGCCTCAGCAGTAGTAGAGGGCCTTCTTAGCATGCATGAAGCCCCCGGGTTCCATTCCTCAGTACCACACACACAGAGAAAAAATAATAATAAAAGGCCAGAAGTGTCACTGTGGCTCAAGTGCTATAGAATGCTAGCACAGGGAAGCTCGGGGACAGTGCCCAGGACCTGAGTCCAAGTCCCAGAAGGCACAAAAGAGTGGGTTGCAGTTACAAGGAGAGTAGATTCCCCAGAACCACCCAGTACATTTCTTTTGGGACAGTGTCACTCCTTCCCTGGCTCTCTCACAGGCCTTTCCCTCCTGTCTTCACCCACAAGTTGTGTAATGCATTTCCAATACACTGCGTAGAGAGTACCTCCTTAGCATTTGTTCACCCTTAGTCCCTCCACTTCTGTGCCCCTCCCAGACACGGATAAAGGAACAAAACTAAACTAAACTAAACTAAACAGGACAGACAAACATGACCACAGCAACAAAGGAGAAAGGGAAAAGACCTCTCGTGATCATGGGGGTCAGAGGCATCTAGGCACTGAGCTGCGGTGAGGTCCTGCGTGCCTGCGTGCCTGTGCCATCCCCCGCAGCAGGCCTCCTCCATCGGGTAGGATTCTTCGGGTGGTGAAGAGACACCTCCACGGAGGAACTGACTGTGGGCCCCGAGGAGGGAAGACTGACGGTCAGCTCATTCACGTGTCCAGCTGGGAAAGTGGTTTTGATATTTTTGCTTGTTCGTTTGGTTGGTTTCGGGTCCCCCTCCTCCCCCATGCTGTGAAGTGAGTGAGTGAAAAATCAATCGGCGCCTTTCTCCCCACTCGCACCCCGGGGCCCTTCCGATGCCTGTTTTCTCTTGATTGTTCTTGGGTCGGCCGTTGTCCCTTTTCCTGGGGCGCCACCTAACGGACAATGTGCGGAACGGCGGGCTGATGGCCAAGAATGGTGACGGGAGACTCTCGCGAGAGTAGTGACGTGGCAGCACCGGCTCTCTTCTGCTGTTTTGTTTAAAGGGAAACAACATCAGCGAACAGGGAAACTTTCTTGGAGTCGGGGGTCCAGTGTCCCGTGCCTGTAATCTGATCCTATCTACTCGGAGAGGGAGAGAGAGGGATGGAGGCAGGGAGGCACGGGCGTGGGGCGGAGGGACGGAGGGACAGACGGTTTCCTATCACACTTTCAAGGAAAGGGGTCTGTCTGGGTGAGGTGTCCGATGGCTAAATGGCGCCTTTATATTTACAAGGAGGGTTCCCCCCCCCCCTTAAACTGGTTCCGTAGTTCTATGATCTCAAGGTATTGCAAAGAGGGCTTAACATCTCATAAGTGCAGTAATCACTACATTTCCTTAGTGTTCTCCCTCCCTCCCTCCCTCCCTCCCGTATTCCCCTCCTTTCTTTTCTCCTACCCCTTCTACCCCTTCTTTTGCTTGCTCCCCCGGCTCCCGCCTCCCATCCCTGCTCACAAACTGCACAGGTAACTTTCCATACGGTGCTTGCCATGTACCACGGATGCATTTGTTCACCCTACTTTGCTCAATTTCTGCGCCCCTACCCTTGTCCCAGTTAAAAAGGAAAAGACAGACTCAAAGCTCGACGAAACGCCGCCCCGCCGCTGCCAGAAATGCCAACAGAAAACCCAGGGTCCGACGTCCCTGTCATTCCTTTGGATAACACGTCCTATGTGCAGTATCGTGAATGTTCACAGGAGTTACACCTTCTGACAGATTGTGATTGTCTAGAGTCTTGTATAGGTTAGAGTTTTGATCTAGCATGCTCGTATGAGAGAAAATGCACACGCGCCCTCGTCTGTTTGTCTGCTGTCTGTATTTCTGAGTTTGGGCTTCCCTTGCTTGGTCTAGGTTCTGTCTGTCTGTCTGTCTGTCTGTCTGTCTCTGTCTCTGTCTCTGTCTCTCTCTCTCTCTCTCTCTCTCTCTCTCTCTCTCTCACACACACACACACACACACACACATCCATCCATCCGTCCGTCCATTTCCCTGCAAATGGCCTAATTTTTGTTCTTTTGCTAACTGAACGAGTGAACTTCTAACTGAACGAGTGAACTTCCCTTGTGGATAGGCGCACAGACTCACAGGCGCACAGGCGCTCTACCTGTTTTTGATGGACTGGGGTGTTTGGCATGCCCCAGGCTCTGACACTATACCCCTCCTGCGATGCGGACCCCCCCCCCCCCGCCCCTGCAACCCTGCGTTTCTGCATACGTCCCTTTGTGGACCCCAAATAAAGGCCACCGGGACTGTGCTATCTAGCAATCCATCCTTCACCCCAGCGACATAGGAACCCCTCCCTCCCCCTCCACTCTGCTTGGGCGGGCTTGTGTGGTGTGTGCGTTTCTCCTGTGTGCACAACTGCTGCGGAAACTCCAGCCGCCGCCGCCGCCGCCGCCACGCACCGCGCGTCCCCGGAGGCTTTGTGGACCGACTCCACCGTACCACCAGTGCTGCCGGGAATCGAACCTGTCAGGGTCTTCTTACTTGGCTGGCAGGGCGGGCTGGCAGCGCTTTCATTTGAGCCGTGCCTCCATCCTGAAACATATGCCTGTATGATTTCGATTCATTGCCCCTTGCCCCGAATCCTGCTACAGAGGAGCCGATTAGAAAAGCCTAGCTGTCCGGACCGAAGTCGGAGCACATGGAGGAGAGGTTGGGCAGGGCATAGTGTAGTTCCACCCCTCCCCGTTCCCCAGCAGCTGCTCTGGTTTGGTTTGGTTTAACTTTGATTTTTGTTCCTTTCCTTTTCCTTTTCCTTTTCCCTTTCCTTTCCTTTCCTTTCCTTTCCTTTCCTTTCATTTCCTTTCCTTTCCTTTCCTTTCCGTCTGTCTGTCTGTCTGTCTTTCTCTCCTCTCTCTCTCTCTCTCTCTCTCTCTCTCTCTCTCTCTCTCTCTCTCTCTCTCTCTCTCTCTCTCTCTCTCTCTCTCCCTCCCCCTCCCTTGTGCCAGTAGTGGGACTTGGGACTCAGGGCCTGAACAATGTCCCTCCCTGGCTCTTTTTTTGCTCAAGGCTGGCACTCTACCTCTTGAACCACACAGTGCCACTTCTGGCTTTTTATGTAGTGCTGAGGAATCGAACCCAGGGTTTCGTGCATGCTAGGCAAGCACTGTACCACTAAGCCACGTTCCCAGCCCTTTCCTTTGATTTAGTGATGGGCGAGTACACACGTTCTCCCCATCTTGTTTTCAACTTTCTCCGTGGGTTTTCAGACTTGTGCTGTGAGTGCGTGACCCGCGCACCTACTCTGTGTTTGTCAGAAGAAGCCTCTCTGTGTTCTCCCTCACTCCTTCCCTCCCTGCCTGACCCCCTCTTTCTTTTTTCTTTCTCTCTTTCCTTCTTTCTGCCGTTCTGTCTTTCTGTCTGTCTTCCTGTCGTCCCGCTCTCCCGCGCTCACCTCCCCGCTCTGCTCTACCCTCCCCTTTCCCTGTCTGTGCGGGTTTATGGTTTTCCTGAAAGGACCCTGCGAAGTTTGGGGACGATGTTCGTTGGCTCCTTCATCAACTCATCGACGAAGGCCTCCGTTCTCTCTGGGAGACGTGCTCACTCTCGGTCTGGTCCGCTATTCTGCTCCCTCCCTCCCTCCCTCCCTCCCTCCCTCCCTCCCTCCCTCCCTCCCTCTCTCCCTTCCCCGTTCCTCCCCTTCGATATTGGATATTGACTGAGTTTGCAGGCAGGCAGGCAGGCAGGCAGGCAGGCAGGCAGGCAGGCAGGCACCCTCCTGCTGCCCGACTGGGCTTAAGGTGTTATCGGAGGGCTCCTGGCTTGTGACCTCACCATCCGTGGACCCCCCCCCCCCCGCCCCGCCTCCCGGATCTTTCCCGTTTCTCGTCCGTGTTCTCGGGCTTGGGCCGCTTCGTTCGGGTGAATCCCGTCCCCGTTTCACTTTCAGTGGTGGTGGCGGCGGCTGCTCGATCTAAGTCTAGGTCTCCGGTGGTGCTTGTGCCGTTCTGGGTGTTGCAGAGGGGGTCTGGCTGCGGGTCCCGACCGTGGGCCGTGGGGATGGGGGGAGTGCGGAGCCTCAGAGCCGGCCGGCAAGAGCCAACTCGCCGGATTCGGTGCAGGGAAGGCGGTTGTCGTGCTCCCTCTGGCGTCCGCTTGTATATGACAGTCCCCTCGTCCTCCGCAGCCGAGCGAGCGAGTGAGCGAGCGAGGGCGGGCGTCTGGTGTAGAGTGTCGGCAGGAGGGGCCGCCTCTGCCGGGTGCCGAGTACGACTTTGACCGCGGCGGCGCTGCGTCGCCCGGGCCGCTGTTCGGTCGGAGATTGCACCTGCAGGAGAGTATGGGGTTGGGCTGCGTGTCACCGCTCTCCCTGGCCGAGGGTGCCGCTTGGGTGGTAGCTCTGTTTGGTCGACCAGTAGTCCCCTCTGGGCCCCGACGCCTTGCTCTCCACTTCTTCACCTAGGGAGGCGAACCAGCCTGGGGATCCGGCAGCGTCGGACTGCTGGTCTCTTGGGCCTCGGCCCCTCTCACCCTCCCTTCCTCCCCCCTCTCCCGTGGGGGAAGCCAAGCCGATAGGCAGGCGCGGATCGGGCGGCCCCGGCCGCGGACCCCCGCGCAGGGTGGCCGTCGGAGCCCCCTCCGAGTGAAGTGCCTCTCGCATGCCGGGCGCGAGGGCTTCGGCTGTCGGCCACGCATGGTCTCCGGCATCCCCGGCGGCCGGAGGCCTGCGTTCTCCGCGCGAGAAGCCTCGGGAGCGTCCGAGGCGAGCCTCCCGAGCGCGAGCGGGGCCCCTGCCTAAAGGAAAACGGACACGGAGAGGACGACCTCGGGAGTCAGGGAGCCGAGCCTGCCTGCCCCCGACTCCCGCCACCTTCCGAGTACCGTGTGGGTGCGGGCAGCCGGGTCCCCGGCCCCGGGCCCGTGCGTCTGCCGGTGAGGACGACCCCTGCCCACCCGTGTGTGTCCGGGGCGTGTGCGCCTGCGTGCCCGAAGTAGTGGGGCAGGTGTGTGCCCCCTACCCGGCTCCTGCTCCCGCTGTTCACGTCTGCCTCCTTAAGTCTAGTCCCCGACGCCTCGCCCTCCTGTTCACTTAGGGAGGCGAGCCAGCCTCGGGAGGCGGCAGCGCCGGGCTGGTCCCCTCTTCGGCCTCGGCCCCTCTCAACCCTTCCTTTCTTCCTTCCTTCCCTCTTGGCGACCTCGGGAATCGGAGCCGAGCCTGCCCCGAGTACCGTGTGGGTGCTGGCGTCCCGGCCCCGGCCCCGGCCCCGGCCCCGGACCCGGCCCCGTGCGTCTGCCGGTGACGACGCCCCCTACCGACAGTGCCATAAAGCCGTGCGTGACCGGGGCGAGTGCGTCTGCGTGCCCGAAGTAGTGGGGCAGGTGTGTGCCCCCTACCCCGCTCTCGCGGGTCTATCTAATCTTTTGGGTTTTTATTTCTAATGAGGTCGACCAGTTGTCTATTTATTATTTTTTTTACTACGCATCAAGCTGCGCTGCTTGTCTTTGCTCCTGTGTGCTCGTGCACTCTCGCCTTTTCCACTTATTTTTATTTTTGATTTATTTTGTCAATTTCAAAAAAAATACGCATCGTGCTGTGCTGTTTGTGTTTGCTTGAGTGCATTCGCGCGCTCTCGCTTTCTCCACTTTACAATTTTTTTGTTATTATTTATCTATTCCTGAGAGTTTATCTTATTTTTTATTTGTTTATTTAAATGAAGTCGACCAGTTGCCTGCCTTTCCTTCCATTATCCGTCACCGAGACAAACTGAACAAAGTTCTGAGGTCGACCTTGTAAACATAAGTATTCATGTCTGTCTGCTGTTTACCTTTGCTCCAGCGCGCACTGCCCTTCTCTCCACATTTATGTGTTTGTTTGTTTGTCTATCTAATCTTTTGGGTTTTTATTTCTAATGAGGTCGACCAGTTGTCTATTTATTATTTTTTTTACTACGCATCAAGCTGCGCTGCTTGTCTTTGCTCCTGTGTGCTCGCGCACTCTCGCCTTTTCCACTTATTTTTATTTTTGATATATTTTTGATTTATTTTGTCAATTTAAAAAAAAATACGCATCGTGCTGTGCTGTTTGTGTTTGCTTGAGTGCATTCGCGCGCTCTCGATTTCTCCACTTTACATTTTTTTGTTATTATTTATCTATTCCTAAGAGTTTATCTTATATTTTATTTGTTTATTTAAATGAAGTCGACCAGTTGCCTGCCCTTCCTTCCATTATCCGTCACCGAGACAAACTGAACAAAGTTCTGAGGTCGACCTTGTAAAGATAAGGATTCAGGTCTGTCTGCTGTTTACCTTTGGTCCTGCGCGCACTGCCTTTCTCTCCACATTTATGTGTTTGTTTGTTTGTCTATCTAATCTTTTGGGTTTTTATTTCTAATGAGGTCGACCAGTTGTCTATTTATTATTTTTTTTACTACGCATCAAGCTGCGCTGCTTGTCTTTGCTCCTGTGTGCTCGTGCACTCTCGCCTTTTCCACTTATTTTTATTTTTGATTTATTTTGTCAATTTCAAAAAAAAATACGCATCGTGATGTGCTGTTTGTGTTTGCTTGAGTGCATTCGCGCGCTCTCGCTTTCTCCACTTTACAATTTTTTGTTATTATTTATCTATTCCTGAGAGTTTATCTTATTTTTTATTTGTTTATTTAAATGAAGTCGACCAGTTGCCTGCCTTTCCTTCCATTATCCGTCACCGAGACAAACTGAACAAAGTTCTGAGGTCGACCTTGTAAACATAAGTATTCATGTCTGTCTGCTGTTTACCTTTGCTCCAGCGCGCACTGCCCTTCTCTCCACATTTATGTGTTTGTTTGTTTGTCTATCTAATCTTTTGGGTTTTTATTTCTAATGAGGTCGACCAGTTGTCTATTTATTATTTTTTTTACTACGCATCAAGCTGCGCTGCTTGTCTTTGCTCCTGTGTGCTCGCGCACTCTCGCCTTTTCCACTTATTTTTATTTTTGATTTATTTTTGATTTATTTTGTCAATTTAAAAAAAATACGCATCGTGCTGTGCTGTTTGTGTTTGCTTGAGTGCATTCGCGCGCTTTCGCTTTCTCCACTTTACAATTTTTTTGTTATTATTTATCTATTCCTAAGAGTTTATCTTATATTTTATTTGTTTATTTAAATGAAGTCGACCAGTTGCCTGCCCTTCCTTCCATTATCCGTCACCGAGACAAACTGAACAAAGTTCTGAGGTCGACCTTGTAAAGATAAGGATTCAGGTCTGTCTGCTGTTTACCTTTGCTCCTGCGCGCACTGCCCTTCTCTCCACATTTATGTGTTTGTTTGTTTGTCTATCTAATCTTTTGGGTTTTTATTTCTAATGAGGTCGACCAATTGTCTATTTATTATTTTTTTTTTACTACGCATCAAGCTGCGCTGCATGTCTTTGCTCCTGTGTGCTCGCGCACTCTCGCCTTTTCCACTTATTTTTATTTTTGATTTATTTTTGATTTATTTTGTCAATTTCAAAAAAAAATACGCATCGTGCTGTGCTGTTTGTGGTTGCTTGAGTGCATTCGCGCGCTCTGGCTTTCTCAACTTTACAATTTTTTTTGTTATTATTTATCTATTCCTGAGAGTTTATCTTATTTTTTTTTGTTTATTTAAATGAAGTCGACCAGTTGCCTGCCCTTCCTTCCATTATCCGTCACCGAGACAAACTGAACAAAGTTCTGAGGTCGACCTTGTAAACATAAGGATTCAGGTCTGTCTGCTGTTTACCTTTGCTCCTGCGCGCACTGCCCTTCTCTCCACATTTATGTGTTGGTTTGTTTGTCTATCTAATCTTTTGGGTTTTTATTTCTAATGAGGTCGACCAGTTGTCTATTTATTATTTTTTTTAATACGCATCAAGCTGTGCTGCTTGTCTTTACTCCTGTGTGCTCGCGCACTCTCGCCTTTCCCACATATTTTTATTTTTGATTTATTTTTGATTTATTTTGTCAATTTAAAAAAAATACGCATCGTGCTGTGCTGTTTGTGTTTGCTTGAGTGCATTCGCGCGCTCTCGCTTTCTCCACTTTACAATTTTTTTGTTATTATTTATCTATTCCTGAGAGTTTATCTTATTATTTATTTGTTTATTTAAATGAAGTCGACCAATTGCCTACCCTTCCTTCAATTATCCGTCACCGAGATAAACTGAACAAAGTTCTGAGGTCGACCTTGTAAAGATAAGGATTCAGGTCTGTCTGCTGTTTACCTTTGCTCCTGCGCGCACTGCCTTTCTCTCCACATTTATGTGTTTGTTTGTTTGTCTATCTAATCTTTTGGGTTTTTATTTCTAATGAGGTCGACCAGTTGTCTATTTATTATTTTTTTTACTACGCATCAAGCTGCGCTGCTTCTCTTTGCTCCTGTGTGCTCGCGCACTCTCGCCTTTTCCACTTATTTTTATTTTTGATTTATTTTTGATTTATTTTGTCAATTTAAAAAAAAATACGCATCGTGCTGTGCTGTTTGTGTTTGCTTGAGTGCATTCGCGCGCTCTTGCTTTCTCCACTTTACAATGTTTTTGTTATTATTTATCTATTCCTGAGAGTTTGTCTTATTTTTTATTTGTTTATTTAAATGAAGTCGACCAGTTGCCTGCCCTTCCTTCCATTATCCATCACCGAGACAAACTGAACAATGTTCTGAGGTCGACCTTGTAAAGATAAAGATTCAGGTCTGTCTGCTGTTTACCTTTGCTCCTGCTCGCACTGCCCTTTTCTCCACATTTATGTGTTTGTTTGTTTGTCTATCTAATCTTTTGGGTTTTTATTTCTAATGAGGTCGACCAGTTGTCTATTTATTATTTCTTTTACTACGCATCAAGCTGCCCTGCTTGTCTTTGCTCCTGTGTGCTCGCGCACTCTCGCCTTTTCCACTTATTTTTATTTTTGATTTATTTTTGATTTATTTTGTCTATTTAAAAAAAATACGCATCGTGCTGTGCTGTTTGTGTTTGCTTGAGTGCATTCGCGCGCTCTCGCTTCCTCCACTTTACTATTTTTTTGTTATTATTTATCTATTCCTGAGAGTTTATCTTATTTTTTATTTGTTTATTTAAATGAAGTCGACCAGTTGCCTGCCCTTCCTTCCATTATCCGTCACCGAGACAAACTGAACAAAGTTCTGAGGTCGACCTTGTAAAGATAAGGATTCAGGTCTGTCTGCTGTTTACCTTTGCTCCTGCGCGCACTGCCCTTCTTTCCACATTTATGTGTTTGTTTGTTTGTCTGTCTAATCTTTTGGGTTTTTATTTCTAATGAGGTCGACCAGTTGTCTATTTATTATTTTTTTACTACGCATCATGCTGCGCTGCTTGTCTTTGCTCCTGTGTGCTCGCGCACTCTCGCCTTTTCCACTTATTTTTATTTTTGATTTATTTTTGATTTATTTTGTCAATTTTAAAAAAAATACGCATCGTGCTGTGCTGTTTGTGTTTGCTTGAGTGCATTCACGCGCTCTCGCTTTCTCCACTTTACAATTTTTTTGTTATTATTTATCTATTCCTGAGAGTTTATCTTACTTTTTATTTGTTTATTTAAATGAAGTCGACCAGTTGCCTGCCCTTCCTTCTATTATCCGTCACCGAGACAAAGTGAATAAAGTTCTGAGGTCGACCTTGTAAAGATGAGGATTCAGGTCTGTCTGCTTGTATACCTTTGCTCCTGCCCGCACTGCCCTTCTCTCCACATTTATGTGTTTGTTTTTTTGTCTATCTAATCTTTTGGGATTTTATTTCTAATGAGGTCGACCAGTTGTCTATTTATTATTTGTTTTACTACGCATCAAGCTGCGCTGCTTGACTTTGCTCCTGTGTGCTCGTGCACTATCGCCTTTTCCCCTTATTTTTACTTTTGATTTATTTGTGATTTATTTTGTCAATTAAAAAAAAATATACGCATCGTGCTGTGCTGTTTGTGTTTGTTTGAGTACATTCGCGCGCTCTCGCTTTCTCCACTTTACAATTTTTTTTGTTATTATTTATCTATTCCTGAGAGTTTATCTTATTTTTTATTTGTTTATTTAAATGAAGTCGACCAGTTGCCTGCCCTTCCTTCCATTATCCGTCACCGAGACAAACTGAACAAAGTTCTGAGGTCGACCTTGTAAAGATAAGGATTCAGGTCTGTCTGCTGTTTACCTTTGCTACTGCCCGTACTGCCCTTCTCTCCACATTTATGTGTTTGTTTGTTTGTCTATCTAATCTTTTGGGTTTTTATTTCTAATGAGGTCGACCAGTTGTCTATTTATTATTTCTTTTAGTACGCATCAAGCTGCGCTGCTTGTCTTTGCTCCTGTGTGCTCGCGCACTCTCGCCTTTTCCACTTATTTTTATTTTTGATTTATTTTTGATTTATTTTGTCAATTTAAAAAAAAATACGCATCGTGCTGTGCTTTTTGTGTTTGCTTGAGGGCATTCGCGCGCTCTCGCTTTCTCCACTTTACAATTTTTTTGTTATTATTTATCTATTCCTGAGAGTTTATCTTATTTTTTATTTGTTTATTTAAATGAAGTCGACCAGTTGCCTGCCCTTCCTTCCATTATCCGTCACAGAGACAAACTGAACAAAGTTCTGAGGTCGACCTTGTAAATATAAGGATTCAGGTCTGTCTGCTGTTTACCTTTGCTCCTGCGCGCACTGCCCTTCTCTCCACATTTATGTGTTTGTTTGTTTGTCTATCTAATCTTTTGGGTTTTTATTTCTAATGAGGTCGACCAGTTGTCTATTTATTATTTTTTTTTACTACGCATCAAGCTGCGCTGCTTGTCTTTGCTCCTGTGTGCTCGCGCACTCTCGCCTTTTCCACTTATTTTTATTTTTGATTTATTTTGTCAATTTAAAAAAAAATACGCATCGTGCTGTGCTGTTTGTGTTTGCTTGAGTGCATTCGCGCGCTCTCGCTTTCTCCACTTTACAATTTTTTTGTTATTATTTATCTATTCCTGAGACTTTATCTTATTTTTTTATTTGTTTATTTAAATAAAGTCGACCAGTTGCCTGCCCTTCCTTCCATTATCCGTCACCGAGAAAAACTGAACAAAGATCTGAGGTCGACCTTGTAAAGATAAGGATTCAGGTCTGTCTGCTGTTTACCTTTGCTCCTGCGCGCACTGCCCTTCTCTCCACATTTATGTGTTTGTTTGTTTGTCTATCTAATCTTTTGGGTTTTTATTTCTAATGAGGTCGACCAGTTGTCTATTTATTATTTTTTTTACTACGCATCAAGCTGCGCTGCTTGTCTTTGCTCCTGTGTGCTCGCGCACTCTCCCCTTTTCCACTTATTTTTATTTTTGATTTATTTTTGATTTATTTTGTCAATTTAAAAAAATACCCATCGTGCTGTGCTGTTTGTGTTTGCTTGAGTGCATTCGCGCGCTCTCGCTTTCTCCACTTTACAATTTTTTGTTATTATTTATGTATTCCTGAGAGTTTATCTTATTTTTTATTTGTTTATTTAAATGAAGTCGACCAGTTGCCTGCCCTTCCTTCCATTATCCGTCACCGAGACAAACTGAACAAAGTTCTGAGGTCGACCTTGTAAAGAATAGGATTCAGGTCTGTCTGCTGTTTAGCTTTGCTCCTGTGCGCACTGCCCTTCTCTCCACATTTATGTGTTTGTTTGTTTGTCTATCTAATCTTATGGGTTTTTATTTCTAATGAGGTCGACCAGTTGTCTATTTATTATTTTTTTTACTACGCATCAAGCTGCGCTGCTTGTCTTTGCTCCTGTGTGCTCGCGCACTCTCGCCTTTTCCACTTATTTTTATTTTTGATTTATTTTGTCAATTTAAAAAAAATATGCATCGTGCTGTGCTGTTTTGTTTGCTTGAGTGCATTCGCGCGCTCTCGCTTTCTCCACTTTACAATTTTTTTGTTATTATTTATCTATTCCTGAGAGTTTATCTTATTTTCTATTTGTTTATTTAAATGAAGTCGACCAGTTGCCTGCCCTTCCTTCCATTATCCGTCACCGAGACAAACTGAACAAAGTTTTGAGGTCGACCTTGTAAAGATAAGGATTCAGGTCTGTCTGCTGTTTACCTTTGCTGCTGCGCGCACTGCCCTTCTCTCCACATTTATGTGTTTGTTTGTTTGTCTATCTAATCTATTGGGTTTTTATTTCTAATGAGGTCGACCAGTTGTCTATTTATTATTTTTTTACTACGCATCAAGCTGCGCTGCTTGTCTTTGCTCCTGTGTGCTCGCGCACTCTCGCCTTTTCCAATTATTTTTATTTTGGATTTATTTTTTATTTATTTTGTCAATTTAAAAAAATACGCATCGTGCTGTGCTGTTTGTGTTTGCTTGAGTGCATTCGCGCGCTCTCGCTTTCTCCACTTTACAATTTTTTTGTTACTATTTATCTATTCCTGAGAGTTTATCTTATTTTTTATTTGTTTATTTAAATGAAGTCGACCAGTTGCCTGCCCTTCCTTCCATTATCCGTCACCGAGACAAACTGAACAAAGTTCTGAGGTCGACCTTGTAAAGATAAGGATTCAGGTCTGTCTGCTGTTTACCTTTGCTCTTGCGCACACTGCCCTTCTCTCCACATTTATGTGTTTGTTTGTTTGTCTATCTAATCTTTTGGGTTTTTATTTCTAATGAGGTCGACCAGTTGTCTATTTATTATTTTTTTTACTACGCATCAAGCTGCGCTGCTTGTCTTTGCTCCTGTGTGCTCACGCACTCTCGCCTTTTCCACTTATTTTTATTTTTGATTTATTTTTGATTTATTTTGTCAATTTTAAAAAAAATACGCATCGTGCTGTGCTGTTTGTGTTTGCTTGAGTGCATTCGCGCGCTCTCGCTTTCTCCACTTTACAATTTTTTTGTTATTATTTATCTATTCCTGAGAGTTTATCTTATTTTATTTGTTTATTTAAATGAAGTCGACCAGTTGCCTGCCCTTTCTTCCATTATCCGTCACCCAGACAAACTGAACAAAGTTCTGAGGTCGACCTTGTAAAGATAAGGATTCAGGTCTGTCTGCTGTTTACCTTTGCTCCTGCGCGCACTGCCCTTCTCTCCACATTTATGTGTTTGTTTGTTTGTCTATCTAATCTTTTGGGTTTTTATTTCTAATGAGGTCGACCAGTTGTCTATTTATTATTTTTTTTACTACGCATCAAGCTGCGCTGCTTGTCTTTGCTCCTGTGTGCTCGCGCACTCTCGCCTTTTCCACTTATTTTTATTTTTGATTTATTTTTGATTTATTTTGTCAATTTAAAAAAAAATACGCATCGTGCTGTGCTGTTTGTGTTTGCTTGAGTGCATTCGCGCGCTCTCGCTTTCTCCACTTTACAATTTTTTTGTTATTTTTTATCTATTCCTGAGAGTTTATCTTATTTTTTATTTGTTTATTTAAATGAAGTCGACCAGTTGCCTGCCCTTCCTTCCATTATCCTTCACCGAGACAAACTGAACAAAGTTCTGAGTTCGACCTTGTAAAGATAAGGATTCAGGTCTGTCTGCTGTTTACCTTTGCTCCTGCTCGCACTGCCCTTCTCTCCACATTTATGTGTTTGTTTGTTTGTCTATCTAATCTTTTGGGTTTTTATTTCTAATGAGGTCGACCAGTTGTCTATTTATTATTTTTTTTACTACGCATCAAGCTGCGCTGCTTGTCTTTGCTCCTGTGTGCTCGCGCACTCTCGCCTTTTCCACTTATTTTTATTTTTGATTTATTTTTGATTTATTTTGTCAATTTTAAAAAAATACGCATCGTGCTGTGCTGTTTGTGTTTGCTTGAGTGCATTCGCGCGCTCTCGCTTTCTCCACTTTACAATTTTTTTGTTATTATTTATCTATTCCTGAGAGTTTATCTTATTTTTTATTTGTTTATTTAAATGCAGTCGACCAGTTGCCTGCCCTTCCTTCCATTATCCGTCACCGAGACAAACTGAACAAAGTTCTGAGTTCGACCTTGTAAAGGTAAAGATTCAGGTCTGTCTGCTGTTTACCTTTGCTCCTGCGCGCACTGCCCTTCTCTCCACATTTATGTGTTTGTTTGTTTGTCTATCTAATCTTTTGGGTTTTTATTTCTAATGAGGTCGACCAGTTGTCTATTTATTATTTTTTTTACTACGCATCAAACTGCGCTGCTTGTCTTTGCTCCTGTGTGCTCGCGCACTCTCGCCTTTTCCACTTATTTTTATTTTTGATTTATTTTTTATTTATTTTGTCAATTTAAAAAAAAATACGCATCGTGCTGTGCTGTTTGTGTTTGCTTGAGTGCATTCGCGCGCTCTCGCTTTCTCCACTTTACAATTTTTTTGTTATTATTTATCTATTCCTGAGACTTTATGTTATTTTTTTATTTGTTTATTTAAATGAAGTCGACCAGTTGCCTGCCCTTCCTTCCATTATCCGTCACCGAGAAAAACTGAACAAAGATCTGAGGTCGACCTTGTAAAGATAAGGATTCAGGTCTGTCTGCTGTTTACCTTTGCTCCTGCGCGCACTGCCCTTCTCTCCACATTTATGTGTTTGTTTGTTTGTCTATCTAATCTTTTGGGTTTTTATTTCTAATGAGGTCGACCAGTTGTCTATTTATTATTTTTTTTACTACGCATCAAGCTGCGCTGCTTGTCTTTGCTCCTGTGTGCTCGCGCACTCTCCCCTTTTCCACTTATTTTTATTTTTGATTTATTTTTGATTTATTTTGTCAATTTAAAAAAAATACGCATCGTGCTGTGCTGTTTGTGTTTGCTTGAGTGCATTCGCGCGCTCTCGCTTTCTCCACTTTACAATTTTTTGTTATTATTTATCTATTCCTGAGAGTTTATCTTATTTTTTATTTGTTTACTTAAATGAAGTCGACCAGTTGCCTGCCCTTCCTTCCATTATCTGTCACCGAGACAAACTGAACAAAGTTCTGAGGTCGACCTTGTAAAGATAAGGATTCAGGTCTGTCTGCTGTTTACCTTTGCTCCTGCGCGCACTGCCGTTCTCTCCACATTTATGTGTTTGTTTGTTTGTCTATCTAATCTTTTGGGTTTTTATTTCTAATGAGGTCGACCAGTTGTCTATTTATTATTTTTTTTGCTACGCATCAAGCTGCGCTGCTTGTCTTTGCTCCTGTGTGCTCGCGCACTCTCGCCTTTTCCACTTATTTATATTTTTGATTTATTTTTGATTTATTTTGTCAATTTAAAAAAAAAAAAACGCATCGTGCTGTGCTGTTTGTGTTTGCTTGAGTGCATTCGCGCGCTCTCGCTTTCTCCACTTTACAATTTTTTTGTTATTATTTATCTATTCCTGAGAGTTTATCTTATTTTTTATTTGTTTATTTAAATGAAGTCGACCAGTTGCCTGCCCTTCCTTCCATTATCCGTCACCGAGACAAACTGAACAAAGTTCTGAGGTCGACCTTGTAAAGATAAGGATTCAGGTCTGTCTGCTGTTTACCTTTGCTCCTGCGCGCACTGCCCTTCTCTCCACATTTATGTGTTTGTTTGTTTGTCTATCTAATCTTTTGGGTTTTTATTTCTAATGAGGTCGACCAGTTGTCTATTTATTATTTTTTTTACTACGCATCAAGCTGCGCTGCTTGTCTTTGCTCCTGTGTGCTAGCGCACTCTCGCCTTTTCCACTTATTTTTATGTTTGATTTATTTTTGATTTATTTTGTCAATTTAAAAAAAAATACGCATCGTGCTGTGCTGTTTGTGTTTGCTTGAGTGCATTCGCGCGCTCTCGCTTTCTACACTTTACAATTTTTTTGTTATTATTTATCTATTCCTGAGAGTTTATCTTATTTTTTATTTGTTTATTTAAATGAAGTCGACCAGTTGCCTGCCCTTCCTTCCATTATCCGTCACCGAGACAAACTGAACAAAGTTCTGTGGTCGACCTTGTAAAGATAAGGATTCAGGTCTGTCTGCTGTTTACCTTTGCTCCTGCGCGCACTGCCCTTCTCTCCACATTTATGTGTTTGTTTGTTTGTCTATCTAATCTTTTGGGTTTTTATTTCTAATGAGGTCGACCAGTTGTCTATTTATTATTTTTTTTACTACGCATCAAGCTGCGCTGCTTGTCTTTGCTCCTGTGTGCTCGCGCACTCTCGCCTTTTCCACTTATTTTTATTTTTGATTTATTTTTGATTTATTTTGTCAATTTAAAAAAAAATACGCATCGTGCTGTGCTGTTTCTGTTTGCTTGAGTGCATTCGCGCGCTCTCGCTTTCTCCACTTTACAATTTTTTTGTTATTATTTATCTATTCCTGAGAGTTTATCTTATTTTTTATTTGTTTATTTAAATGAAGTCGACCAGTTGCCTTCCCTTCCTTCCATTATCCGTCACCGAGACAAACTGAACAAAGTTCTGAGGTCGACCTTGTAAACATAAGGATTCAGGTCTGTCTGCTGTTTACCTTTGCTCCTGCGCGCACTGCCCTTCTCTCCACATTTATGTGTTTGTTTGTTTGTCTATCTAATCTTTTGGGTTTTTATTTCTAATGAGGTCGACCAGTTGTCTATTTATTATTTTTTTTACTACGCATCAAGCTGCGCTGCTTGTCTTTGCTCCTGTTTGCTCGCGCACTCTCGCCTTTTCCACTTATTTTTATTTTTGATTTATTTTTGATTTATTTTGTCAATTTAAAAAAAAATACGCATCGTGCTGTGCTGTTTCTGTTTGCTTGAGTGCATTCGCGCGCTCTCGCTTTCTCCACTTTACAATTTTTTTGTTATTATTTATCTATTCCTGAGAGTTTATCTTATTTTTTATTTGTTTATTTAAATGAAGTCGACCAGTTGCCTTCCCTTCCTTCCATTATCCGTCACCGAGACAAACTGAACAAAGTTCTGAGGTCGACCTTGTAAAGATAAGGATTCAGGTCTGTCTGCTGTTTACCTTTGCTCCTGCGCGCACTGCCCTTCTCTCCACATTTATGTGTTTGTTTGTTTGTCTATCTAATCTTTTGGGTTTTTATTTCTAATGAGGTCGACCAGTTGTCTATTTATTATTTTTTTTACTACGCATCAAGCTGCGCTGCTTGTCTTTGCTCCTGTGTGCTCGCGCACTCTCGCCTTTTCCACTTATTTTTATGTTTGATTTATTTTTGATTTATTTTGTCAATTTAAAAAAAAATACGCATCGTGCTGTGCTGTTTGTGTTTGCTTGAGTGCATTCGCGCGCTCTCGCTTTCTCCACTTTACAATTTTTTTGTTATTATTTATCTATTCCTGAGAGTTTATCTTATTTTTTATTTGTTTATTTAAATGAAGTCGACCAGTTGCCTGCCCTTCCTTCCATTATCCGTCACCGAGACAAACTGAACAAAGTTCTGTGGTCGACCTTGTAAAGGTAAGGATTCACGTCTGTCTGCTGTTTACCTTTGCTCCTGCGCGCACTGCCCTATTCTCCACATTTATGTGTTTGTTTGTTTGTCTATCTAATCTTTTGGGTTTTTATTTCTAATGAGGTCGACCAGTTGTCTATTTATTATTTTTTTTACTACGCATCAAGCTGCGCTGCTTGTCTTTGCTCCTGTGTGCTCGCGCACTCTCGCCTTTTCCACTTATTTTTATTTTTGATTTATTTTTGATTTATTTTGTCAATTTAAAAAAAAATACGCATCGTGCTGTGCTGTTTCTGTTTGCTTGAGTGCATTCGCGCGCTCTTGCTTTCTCCACTTTACAATTTTTTTGTTATTATTTATCTATTCCTGAGAGTTTATCTTATTTTTTATTTGTTTATTTAAATGAAGTCGACCAGTTGCCTGCCCTTCCTTCCATTATCCGTCACCTAGACAAACTGAACAAAGTTCTGAGGTCGACCTTGTAAAGATAAGGATTCAGGTCTGTCTGCTGTTTACCTTTGCTCCTGCGCGCACTGCCCTTCTCTCCACATTTATGTGTTTGTTTGTTTGTCTATCTAATCTTTTGGGTTTTTATTTCTAATGAGGTCGACCAGTTGTCTATTTATTATTTTTTTTACTACGCATCAAGCTGCGCTGCTTGTCTTTGCTCCTGTGTGCTCGCGCACTCTCGCCTTTTCCACTTATTTTTATTTTTGATTTATTTTGTCAATTTAAAAAAAAATACGCATCGTGCTGTGCTCTTTGTGTTTGCTTGAGTGCACTCGCGCGCTCTCGCTTTCTCCACTTTACAATTTTTTTGTTATTATTTATCTATTCCTGAGAGTTTATCTTATTTTTTATTTGTTTATTTAAATGAATTCGACCAGTTGCCTGCCCTTCCTTCCATTATCCGTCACCGAGACAAACTGAACAAAGTTCTGAGGTCGACCTTGTAAAGATAAGGATTCAGGTCTGTCTGCTGTTTACCTTTGCTCCTGCGCGCACTGCCCTTCTCTCCACATTTATGTGTTTGTTTGTTTGTCTATCTAATCTTTTGAGTTTTTATTTCTAATGAGGTCGACCAGTTTTCTATTTATTATTTTTTTTACTACGCATCAAGCTGCGCTGCTTGTCTTTGCTCCTGTGTGCTCGCGCACTCTTGCCTTTTCCACTTATTTTTAATTTTGATTTATTTTTGATTTATTTTGTCAATTAAAAAAAAACGCATCGTGCTGTGCTGTTTGTGTTTGCTTGAGTGCATTCGCGCGCTCTCGCTTTCTCCACTTTACAATTTTTTTGTTATTATTTATCTAGTCCTGAGAGTTTATCTTATTTTTTATTTGTTTATTTAAATGAAGTCGACCAGTTGCCTGACCTTCCTTCCATTATCCGTCACCAAGAGAAACTGAACAAAGTTCTGAGGTCGTCCTTGTAAAGATAAGGATTCAGGTCTCTCTGCTGTTTACCTTTGCTCCTGCCCGCACTGCCCTTCTCTCCACATTTATGTGTTTGTTTGTTTGTCTATCTAATCTTTTGGGTTTTTATTTCTAATGAGGTCGACCAGTTGTCTATTTATTATTTTTTTTACTACGCATCAAGCTGCGCTGCTTGTCTTTGCTCCTGTGAGCTCGCGCACTCTCGCCTTTTCCACTTATTTTTATTTTTGATTTATTTTTGATTTATTTTGTCAATTTAAAAAAAAATACGCATCGTGCTGTGCTGTTTGTGTTTGCTTGAGTGCATTCGCGCGCTCTCGCTTTCTCCACTTTACAATTTTTTTGTTATTATTTATCTATTCCTGAGAGTTTATCTTATTTTTTATTTGTTTATTTAAATGAAGTCGACCAGTTGCCTGCCCTTCCTTCCATTATCCGTCACCGAGACAAACTGAACAAAGTTCTGAGGTCGACCTTGTAAAGATAAGGATTCAGGTCTGTCTGCTGTTTACCTTTGCTCCTGCGCGCACTGCCCTTCTCTCCACATTTATGTGTTTGTTTGTTTGTCTATCTAATCTTTTGGGTTTTTATTTCTAATGAGGTCGACCAGTTGTCTATTTATTATTTTTTTTACTACGCATCAAACTGCGCTGCTTGTCTTTGCTCCTGTGTGCTCGCGCACTCTCGCCTTTTCCACTTATTTTTATTTTTGAATTATTTTTGATTTATTTTGTCAATTTAAAAAAAATACGCATCGTGCTGTGCTGTTTGTGTTTGCTTGAGTGCATTCGCGCGCTCTCGCTTTCTCCACTTTACAATTTTTTTGTTATTATTTATCTATTCCTGAGACTTTATCTTATTTTTTTATTTGTTTATTTAAATGAAGTCGACCAGTTGCCTGCCCTTCCTTCCATTATCCGTCACAGAGAAAAACTGAACAAAGATCTGAGGTCGACCTTGTAAAGATAAGGATTCAGGTCTGTCTGCTGTTTACCTTTGCTCCTGCGCGCACTGCCCTTCTCTCCACATTTATGTGTTTGTTTGTTTGTCTATCTAATCTTTTGGGTTTTTATTTCTAATGAGGTCGACCAGTTGTCTATTTATTATTTTTTTTACTACGCATCAAACTGCGCTGCTTGTCTTTGCTCCTGTGTGCTCGCGCACTCTCCCCTTTTCCACTTATTTTTATTTTTGATTTATTTTGTCAATTAAAAAAAAATACGCATCGTGCTGTGCTGTTTGTGTTTGCTTGAGTGCATTCGCGCGCTCTCGCTTTCTCCACTTTACAATTTTTTGTTATTATTTATCTATTCCTGAGAGTTTATCTTATTTTTTTATTTGTTTATTTAAATGAAGTCGACCAGTTGCCTGCCCTTCCTTCCATTATCCGTCACCGAGACAAACTGAACAAAGTTCTGAGGTCGACCTTGTAAAGATAAGGATTCACGTCTGTCTGCTGTTTACCTTTGCTCCTGCGCGCACTGCCCTTCTCTCCACATTTATGTGTTTGTTTGTTTGTCTATCTAATCTTTTGGGTTTTTATTTCTAATGAGGTCGACCAGTTGTCTATTTATTATTTTTTTTACTACGCATCAAGCTGCGCTGCTTGTCTTTGCTCCTGTGTGCTCGCGCACTCTCGCCTTTTCCACTTATTTTTATGTTTGATTTATTTTTGATTTATTTTGTCAATTTAAAAAAAAATACGCATCGTGCTGTGCTGTTTGTGTTTGCTTGAGTGCATTCGCGCGCTCTCGCTTTCTCCACTTTACAATTTTTTTGTTATTATTTATCTATTCCTGAGAGTTTATCTTATTTTTTATTTGTTTATTTAAATGAAGTCGACCAGTTGCCTGCCCTTCCTTCCATTATCCGTCACCGAGACAAACTGAACAAAGTTCTGTGGTCGACCTTGTAAAGATAAGGATTCACGTCTGTCTGCTGTTTACCTTTGCTCCTGCGCGCACTGCCCTTCTCTCCACATTTATGTGTTTGTTTGTTTGTCTATCTAATCTTTTGGGTTTTTATTTCTAATGAGGTCGACCAGTTGTCTATTTATTATTTCTTTTAGTACGCATCAAGCTGCGCTGTTTGTCTTTGCTCCTGTGTGCTCGCGCACTCTCGCCTTTTCCACTTATTTTTATTTTTGATTTATTTTTGATTTATTTTGTCAATTTAAAAAAAAATACGCATCGTGCTGTGCTTTTTGTGTTTGCTTGAGGGCATTCGCGCGCTCTCGCTTTCTCCACTTCACAATTTTTTTGTTATTATTTATCTATTCCTGAGAGTTTATCTTATTTTTTATTTGTTTATTTAAATGAAGTCGACCAGTTGCCTGCCCTTCCTTCCATTATCCGTCACAGAGACAAACTGAACAAAGTTCTGAGGTCGACCTTGTAAATATAAGGATTCAGGTCTGTCTGCTGTTTACCTTTGCTCCTGCGCGCACTGCCCTTCTCTCCACATTTATGTGTTGTTTGTTTGTCTATCTAATCTTTTGGGTTTTTATTTCTAATGAGGTCGACCAGTTGTCTATTTATTATTTTTTTTTACTACGCATCAAGCTGCGCTGCTTGTCTTTGCTCCTGTGTGCTCGCGCACTCTCGCCTTTTCCACTTATTTTTATTTTTGATTTATTTTGTCAATTTAAAAAAAAATACGCATCGTGCTGTGCTGTTTGTGTTTGCTTGAGTGCATTCGCGCGCTCTCGCTTTCTCCACTTTACAATTTTTTTGTTATTATTTATCTATTCCTGAGACTTTATCTTATTTTTTTATTTGTTTATTTAAATAAAGTCGACCAGTTGCCTGCCCTTCCTTCCATTATCCGTCACCGAGAAAAACTGAACAAAGATCTGAGGTCGACCTTGTAAAGATAAGGATTCAGGTCTGTCTGCTGTTTACCTTTGCTCCTGCGCGCACTGCCCTTCTCTCCACCTTTATGTGTTTGTTTGTTTGTCTATCTAATCTTTGGGTTTTTATTTCTAATGAGGTCGACCAGTTGTCTATTTATTATTTTTTTTACTACGCATCAAGCTGCGCTGCTTGTCTTTGCTCCTGTGTGCTCGCGCACTCTCGCCTTTTCCACTTATTTTTATTTTGATTTATTTTTGATTTATTTTGTCAATTTAAAAAAAATACCCATCGTGCTGTGCTGTTTGTGTTTGCTTGAGTGCATTCGCGCGCTCTCGCTTTCTCCACTTTACAATTTTTTGTTATTATTTATGTATTCCTGAGAGTTTATCTTATTTTTTATTTGTTTATTTAAATGAAGTCGACCAGTTGCCTGCCCTTCCTTCCATTATCCGTCACCGAGACAAACTGAACAAAGTTCTGAGGTCGACCTTGTAAAGAATAGGATTCAGGTCTGTCTGCTGTTTAGCTTTGCTCCTGTGCGCACTGCCCTTCTCTCCACATTTATGTGTTTGTTTGTTTGTCTATCTAATCTTATGGGTTTTTATTTCTAATGAGGTCGACCAGTTGTCTATTTATTATTTTTTTTACTACGCATCAAGCTGCGCTGCTTGTCTTTGCTCCTGTGTGCTCGCGCACTCCTCGCCTTTTCCACTTATTTTTATTTTGATTTATTTTGTCAATTTAAAAAAAATATGCATCGTGCTGTGCTGTTTTGTTTGCTTGAGTGCATTCGCGCGCTCTCGCTTTCTCCACTTTACAATTTTTTTGTTATTATTTATCTATTCCTGAGAGTTGATCTTATTTTCTATTTGTTTATTTAAATGAAGTCGACCAGTTGCCTGCCCTTCCTTCCATTATCCGTCACCGAGACAAACTGAACAAAGTTTTGAGGTCGACCTTGTAAAGATAAGGATTCAGTCTGTCTGCTGTTTACCTTTGCTGCTGCGCGCACTGCCCTTCTCTCCACATTTATGTGTTTGTTTGTTTGTCTATCTAATCTATTGGGTTTTTATTTCTAATGAGGTCGACCAGTTGTCTATTTATTATTTTTTTACTACGCATCAAGCTGCGCTGCTTGTCTTTGCTCCTGTGTGCTCGCGCACTCTCGCCTTTTCCAATTATTTTTATTTTGGATTTATTTTTTATTTATTTTGTCAATTTAAAAAAATACGCATCGTGCTGTGCTGTTTGTGTTTGCTTGAGTGCATTCGCGCGCTCTCGCTTTCTCCACTTTACAATTTTTTTGTTACTATTTATCTATTCCTGAGAGTTTATCTTATTTTTTATTTGTTTATTTAAATGAAGTCGACCAGTTGCCTGCCCTTCCTTCCATTATCCGTCACCGAGACAAACTGAACAAAGTTCTGAGGTCGACCTTGTAAAGATAAGGATTCAGGTCTGTCTGCTGTTTACCTTTGCTCTTGCGCACACTGCCCTTCTCTCCACATTTATGTGTTTGTTTGTTTGTCTATCTAATCTTTTGGGTTTTTATTTCTAATGAGGTCGACCAGTTGTCTATTTATTATTTTTTTTACTACGCATCAAGCTGCGATGCTTGTCTTTGCTCCTGTGTGCTCGCGCACTCTCGCCTTTTCCACTTATTTTTATTTTTGATTTATTTTTGATTTATTTTGTCAATTTAAAAAAAATACGCATCGTGCTGTGCTGTTTGTGTTTGCTTGAGTGCATTCGCGCGCTCCTCGCTTTCCTCCACTTTACAATTTTTTTGTTATTATTTATCTATTCCTGAGAGTTTATCTTATTTTATTTGTTTATTTAAATGAAGTCGACCAGTTGCCTGCCCTTTCTTCCATTATCCGTCACCCAGACAAACTGAACAAAGTTCTGAGGTCGACCTTGTAAAGATAAGGATTCAGGTCTGTCTGCTGTTTACCTTTGCTCCTGCGCGCACTGCCCTTCTCTCCACATTTATGTGTTTGTTTGTTTGTCTATCTAATCTTTTGGGTTTTTATTTCTAATGAGGTCGACCAGTTGTCTATTTATTATTTTTTTTACTACGCATCAAGCTGCGCTGCTTGTCTTTGCTCCTGTGTGCTCGCGCACTCTCGCCTTTTCCACTTATTTTTATTTTTGATTTATTTTTGATTTATTTTGTCAATTTAAAAAAAATACGCATCGTGCTGTGCTGTTTGTGTTTGCTTGAGTGCATTCGCGCGCTCTCGCTTTCTCCACTTTACAATTTTTTTGTTATTTTTTATCTATTCCTGAGAGTTTATCTTATTTTTTATTTGTTTATTTAAATGAAGTCGACCAGTTGCCTGCCCTTCCTTCCATTATCCTTCACCGAGACAAACTGAACAAAGTTCTGAGTTCGACCTTGTAAAGATAAGGATTCAGGTCTGTCTGCTGTTTACCTTTGCTCCTGCTCGCACTGCCCTTCTCTCCACATTTATGTGTTTGTTTGTTTGTCTATCTAATCTTTTGGGTTTTTATTTCTAATGAGGTCGACCAGTTGTCTATTTATTATTTTTTTTACTACGCATCAAGCTGCGCTGCTTGTCTTTGCTCCTGTGTGCTCGCGCACTCTCGCCTTTTCCACTTATTTTTATTTTTGATTTATTTTTGATTTATTTTGTCAATTTTAAAAAAATACGCATCGTGCTGTGCTGTTTGTGTTTGCTTGAGTGCATTCGCGCGCTCTCGCTTTCTCCACTTTACAATTTTTTTGTTATTATTTATCTATTCCTGAGAGTTTATCTTATTTTTTATTTGTTTATTTAAATGCAGTCGACCAGTTGCCTGCCCTTCCTTCCATTATCCGTCACCGAGACAAACTGAACAAAGTTCTGAGTTCGACCTTGTAAAGATAAAGATTCAGGTCTGTCTGCTGTTTACCTTTGCTCCTGCGCGCACTGCCCTTCTCTCCACATTTATGTGTTTGTTTGTTTGTCTATCTAATCTTTTGGGTTTTTATTTCTAATGAGGTCGACCAGTTGTCTATTTATTATTTTTTTTTACTACGCATCAAACTGCGCTGCTTGTCTTTGCTCCTGTGTGCTCGCGCACTCTCGCCTTTTCCACTTATTTTTATTTTTGATTTATTTTTTATTTATTTTGTCAATTTAAAAAAAATACGCATCGTGCTGTGCTGTTTGTGTTTGCTTGAGTGCATTCGCGCGCTCTCGCTTTCTCCACTTTACAATTTTTTTGTTATTATTTATCTATTCCTGAGACTTTATCTTATTTTTTTATTTGTTTATTTAAATGAAGTCGACCAGTTGCCTGCCCTTCCTTCCATTATCCGTCACCGAGAAAACTGAACAAAGATCTGAGGTCGACCTTGTAAAGATAAGGATTCAGGTCTGTCTGCTGTTTACCTTTGCTCCTGCGCGCACTGCCCTTCTCTCCACATTTATGTGTTTGTTTGTTTGTCTATCTAATCTTTTGGGTTTTTATTTCTAATGAGGTCGACCAGTTGTCTATTTATTATTTTTTTTTACTACGCATCAAGCTGCGCTGCTTGTCTTTGCTCCTGTGTGCTCGCGCACTCTCCCCTTTTCCACTTATTTTTATTTTTGATTTATTTTTGATTTATTTTGTCAATTTAAAAAAAATACGCATCGTGCTGTGCTGTTTGTGTTTGCTTGAGTGCATTCGCGCGCTCTCGCTTTCTCCACTTTACAATTTTTTGTTATTATTTATCTATTCCTGAGAGTTTATCTTATTTTTTATTTGTTTACTTAAATGAAGTCGACCAGTTGCCTGCCCTTCCTTCCATTATCCGTCACCGAGACAAACTGAACAAAGTTCTGAGGTCGACCTTGTAAAGATAAGGATTCAGGTCTGTCTGCTGTTTACCTTTGCTCCTGCGCGCACTGCCCTTCTCTCCACATTTATGTGTTTGTTTGTTTGTCTATCTAATCTTTTGGGTTTTTATTTCTAATGAGGTCGACCAGTTGTCTATTATTATTTTTTTTGCTACGCATCAAGCTGCGCTGCTTGTCTTTGCTCCTGTGTGCTCGCGCACTCTCGCCTTTTCCACTTATTTATATTTTTGATTTATTTTTGATTTATTTGTCAATTTAAAAAAAAAAAAACGCATCGTGCTGTGCTGTTTGTGTTTGCTTGAGTGCATTCGCGCGCTCTCGCTTTCTCCACTTTACCAATTTTTTTGTTATTATTTATCTATTCCTGAGAGTTTATCTTATTTTTTATTTGTTTATTTAAATGAAGTCGACCAGTTGCCTGCCCTTCCTTCCATTATCCGTCACCGAGACAAACTGAACAAAGTTCTGAGGTCGACCTTGTAAAGATAAGGATTCAGGTCTGTCTGCTGTTTACCTTTGCTCCTGCGCGCACTGCCCTTCTCTCCACATTTATGTGTTTGTTTGTTTGTCTATCTAATCTTTTGGGTTTTTATTTCTAATGAGGTCGACCAGTTGTCTATTTATTATTTTTTTTTACTACGCATCAAGCTGCGCTGCTTGTCTTTGCTCCTGTGTGCTAGCGCACTCTCGCCTTTTCCACTTATTTTTATGTTTGATTTATTTTTGATTTATTTTGTCAATTTAAAAAAAAATACGCATCGTGCTGTGCTGTTTGTGTTTGCTTGAGTGCATTCGCGCGCTCTCGCTTTCTCCACTTTACAATTTTTTTGTTATTATTTATCTATTCCTGAGAGTTTATCTTATTTTTATTTGTTTATTTAAATGAAGTCGACCAGTTGCCTGCCCTTCCTTCCATTGATCCGTCACCGAGACAAACTGAACAAAGTTCTGTGGTCGACCTTGTAAAGATAAGGATTCAGGTCTGTCTGCTGTTTACCTTTGCTCCTGCGCGCACTGCCCTTCTCTCCACATTTATGTGTTTGTTTGTTTGTCTATCTAATCTTTTGGGTTTTTATTTCTAATGAGGTCGACCAGTTGTCTATTTATTATTTTTTTTTACTACGCATCAAGCTGCGCTGCTTGTCTTTGCTCCTGTGTGCTCGCGCACTCTCGCCTTTTCCACTTATTTTTATTTTTGATTTATTTTTGATTTATTTTGTCAATTTAAAAAAAATACGCATCGTGCTGTGCTGTTTCTGTTTGCTTGAGTGCATTCGCGCGCTCTCAGCTTTCTCCACTTTACAATTTTTTTGTTATTATTTATCTATTCCTGAGAGTTTATCTTATTTTTTATTTGTTTATTTAAATGAAGTCGACCAGTTGCCTTCCCTTCCTTCCATTATCCGTCACCGAGACAAACTGAACAAAGTTCTGAGGTCGACCTTGTAAACATAAGGATTCAGGTCTGTCTGCTGTTTACCTTTGCTCCTGCGCGCACTGCCCTTCTCTCCACATTTATGTGTTTGTTTGTTTGTCTATCTAATCTTTTGGGTTTTTATTTCTAATGAGGTCGACCAGTTGTCTATTTATTATTTTTTTTACTACGCATCAAGCTGCGCTGCTTGTCTTTGCTCCTGTGTGCTCGCGCACCTCTCGCCTTTTCCACTTATTTTTATTTTTGATTTATTTTTGATTTATTTTGTCAATTTAAAAAAAAAATACGCATCGTGCTGTGCTGTTTCTGTTTGCTTGAGTGCATTCGCGCGCTCTCGCTTTCTCCACTTTACAATTTTTTTGTTATTATTTATCTATTCCTGAGAGTTTATCTTATTTTTTATTTGTTTATTTAAATGAAGTCGACCAGTTGCCTTCCCTTCCTTCCATTATCCGTCACCGAGACAAACTGAACAAAGTTCTGAGGTCGACCTTGTAAAGATAAGGATTCAGGTCTGTCTGCTGTTTACCTTTGCTCCTGCGCGCACTGCCCTTCTCTCCACATTTATGTGTTTGTTTGTTTGTCTATCTAATCTTTTGGGTTTTTATTTCTAATGAGGTCGACCAGTTGTCTATTTATTATTTTTTTTACTACGCATCAAGCTGCGCTGCTTGTCTTTGCTCCTGTGTGCTCGCGCACTCTCGCCTTTTCCACTTATTTTTATGTTTGATTTATTTTTGATTTATTTTGTCAATTTAAAAAAAAATACGCATCGTGCTGTGCTGTTTGTGTTTGCTTGAGTGCATTCGCGCGCTCTCGCTTTCTCCACTTTACAATTTTTTTGTTATTATTTATCTATTCCTGAGAGTTTATCTTATTTTTTATTTGTTTATTTAAATGAAGTCGACCAGTTGCCTGCCTTCCTTCCATTATCCGTCACCGAGACAAACTGAACAAAGTTCTGTGGTCGACCTTGTAAAGGTAAGGATTCACGTCTGTCTGCTGTTTACCTTTGCTCCTGCGCGCACTGCCCTATTCTCCACATTTATGTGTTTGTTTGTTTGTCTATCTAATCTTTTGGGTTTTTATTTCTAATGAGGTCGACCAGTTGTCTATTTATTATTTTTTTTACTACGCATCAAGCTGCGCTGCTTGTCTTTGCTCCTGTGTGCTCGCGCACTCTCGCCTTTTCCACTTATTTTTATTTTTGATTTATTTTTGATTTATTTTGTCAATTTAAAAAAAAATACGCATCGTGCTGTGCTGTTTCTGTTTGCTTGAGTGCATTCGCGCGCTCTTGCTTTCTCCACTTTACAATTTTTTTGTTATTATTTATCTATTCCTGAGAGTTTATCTTATTTTTTATTTGTTTATTTAAATGAAGTCGACCAGTTGCCTGCCCTTCCTTCCATTATCCGTCACCCGAGACAAACTGAACAAAGTTCTGAGGTCGACCTTGTAAAGATAAGGATTCAGGTCTGTCTGCTGTTTACCTTTGCTCCTGCGCGCACTGCCCTTCTCTCCACATTTATGTGTTTGTTTGTTTGTCTATCTAATCTTTTGGGGTTTTTATTTCTAATGAGGTCGACCAGTTGTCTATTTATTATTTTTTTTACTACGCATCAAGCTGCGCTGCTTGTCTTTGCTCCTGTGTGCTCGCGCACT